>NC_056743.1:381809230-382109230 GCF_019279795.1 Protopterus annectens | reverse complement strand
GATAAGTGCCTTTTTTTTGCCTAGGAGCTTCTCACGACTATACATTGTGTTCTATTTGTCAGGCATTTGTGCAGAAAACCCTTTGTAGTAGCGTTTCTTCCATTTCATTGTATCTTGAGAACCAGAGTCTTAAGCTGCTTGCTAAAAATACTATGGATGGAACTTCCTGCCCTGAGGGTCAACTGTCAGGGAAGAAGAAAGTGAAAAAAGTAAGACTGGAATCTTCTGCTGTCCAGCCTCTGCCGGGGGTTTCTCCTTAGGTTGTTACAAACCCAGAGACTCACCTGGCTGTGTTGTCAGATTCCTCTTCTGCATCCATGTTGGAGGCCGGCGAGGATATGGCAGGCAGCACGTCCGAGGCTTTGCAGGCATCCGTTTCGGGCATTCAGGGGGAACCACAGTTGATTGTTAACAAGGGGGGTAGGAGAGGGTTCTGCAATTTCTTCTTAGGGAAGAAGTCCCTACTACGGTTGTGGAATGCCATCCTAAGTCAGGGGCTTCTCAGTTTTCTAAATGGATGTCCACTTAAAAATGAAACAGAAAGCTAGACATGTTTCTTCTACTCCTAGGGATCCACAAAGTGTGTGGCAGGTCTTTACTCAGGGGTTATTTAATGCTTTACTGTCATTAAGGCTTCCTCAAGGGGTTTCGGTTCCTGCTCCTCCTTAGTCTTTTTCACCTAAAAGGCCCAGGGAATTAAATTCTTCGGAGGAAGAGTTGGATTCTGACGAAGAATCCCTTACTTATTCTACCCAGATTCATTGTCCTTTAGACTACTGGTCTGAGGAAACTAATAGTCCAGATGCTCCATCTGAGGAAATTTCCTTTGGGGGCACAGTCTCTAGGATGATGGAATGTTTTTAGTGGGACTGTGCCCAGGTTTCTGATATTCATAAAAGGTACTGTGAGTAACTGCAGATGGGATTTCCTAAACTTGGGGCTATTCCTCCTGTCTTGGCTGCTTTACTAGATGTTTTTTTTCTAAGGCCTCTAAAATGCCTGATGCTCCCAAGAAGTCTAGTAGGTTTTATAGGGTGCCTGAGGACTGTTCCTTTTTGTTCAACTATCCTGCTGCTGACCCCTCTGTGGTGTCTGTAGCCTTGGATAAGCCATCTCAATTACTTCCTTCATCCAAGTTACTGCCTTCTGACAAGGACAGCAGAACTATGGATAGGCTGGGTAAGAAGGTTTATACTTATGCTACCCTAGCTTTTAGGGCTATTAATTAGCAGACCCATATATCTAGGTATGTGTTGGCTCTTCTTTCTCAGACTTGTCAGCTTTTTTCTGATCTTCCAGACTCTGAGAGAAAATCATCTGCTCTTTCCTTGCTAGGGACTTCCTCTCAAGTAGTTCATCATTCTATCAGATGTAGTTATGATGCAGTGGATGCCTCTTCTAGGGCTGCTGCTTTTGGTGCAGTACTGAGGAGGTATGCATAACCCGCGGTGGTGGTGCTGCGGTAGCGTTGTCCCTCACAGTAAGATGCTGTCCGGTTCGATTCTCAGTTAAAGCGTCTTCTGCGTGGAGACATGCGTGAATGGGCGTACCTTCGTTGAAGGTTGTGCGTCAGGCCTGGCAAGCCGGTACGTAAAAAATCAACTGCCAATCATTAGCGGACCAGAGTTCCGCTGTGGCGACCCCTAACCGGGGAAAGCCAATAGACACAAACAAACTGAGGAGGTATGCATGGCTTAGGCTTCAACCTTTACCAGATGATATTAAGGCTAAGTTGCTGGATGCTCCTCTGCATACTAAACTTTTGTTTGGGGAAGCAGATGCTGGCTTGTTTACGTCTCTTCAGGACAAGGGGAAGGTCTTACAGGTGCTTAAGCATTTCTTGGTTTCTCCTGTGCCAAAACTTCAGAGAAACTACCCTTCTAAGCCAGCCTTTGTTTGTAGGCAATCTCACCCTTCTGCTAAAGGTAAAAAGGGTGGTAAACGGGCTCCTTCTGCTAAGGCCACTCAGACTGCAGGGATGCTAAAGCCTGCCTTTCCTGACAAAACAAGCACTGTCTGACTATCCACCTGTTCAAGATTCAACAGGATGCTCCCAAAATCTTGTTGATAACTCCATTTTGGCAGCAAAAGCACTGGTTCCCTCTACTTCTGCATCTAGCCAAGGCCAATCATCAAAAGTTACCTCACAAGGTGGATCTATTCACACAAGACAAGGGATCTCTTTTCCATTCCTAGCTGTCCACGCTTCAACTGACACTGTGGTTGATAGGGTTTTGATCCCTCATAGACAACTTTTTTCTGAGGATGTGTTGCAGGTCCTGCAGGAGGCCAGGAAACCAACTACTAGGAAATCCTACTTATCTAAATGGAAGAGGTTTTCTATTTGGTGCCTTTTTCATGACCTGGACACACTTGGTGTGGATGTTCCTTTGGTTCTCTCTTATTTGTGTGAGTTACTCAATGCAGGTTTGGCCAATTCTTCCAAGGCCCACTTATCAGCTCTTTCTGCTTGTCTGCTTTTGACTCACCCATTAGCTTCTAGATTTGAGGCTAAGCAATTTCTTAAAGGCATCCTTAATATTAGACATCTCAGGAAGCCTGTTCCTCCTCCCTGGGATCTTAAATTTTGTTCTGGAGAAATTGACTCAGGCTCATTTTTAGCCTGCCATTTCAGCTTCCTTGCAATACTGTTCTTGGAAGACAGTTCTTTTCTAAGCTCTTACTTCTGCCAGACAAGTGTCTGAGTTGCAAGTCCTTATGGCTTGTCCATCTTTTTTGATATTTCATGAGGACAGGTGTCCTTGTGTACTAATCCTTCTTTTATGCTCAAGGTGGTTAATGAGTTGTCACTTAATCAGTCCATTAATTTGCCTGCTTGTTTCCCATCTCCTTAATCTGACAGTGAGAGGGTGCTGCACACCTTAGACATGTATAGACAGCTCAGATTTTATTTGGATAAGGCTAAAGCTATCAGAAAATCTGATCAGTTGTTTGTTTTCTTTCATCCTAGGTCTTTAGGATTGGCTGTTTCTACGCAAACCATTTCTACTTGGATTTCAAAGACTTTCTTTTTGTTACACTTTTCATGGCGAGAGCCTTCCTACTTCCATAAAGGCTCATTCTACTAGCTGTGGCTTCTTCTCGTGTTTTTTTCAAGGGTTCAGACACTAATTCTATTCTTGAAGCAAGTACCTGGAATTCTGTAAATACATTTACCAAGCATTACAGGTTGGAGTGTATCTTCAGAGCTAGGGCTGGTTTTGCTAATGCCATCCTTTATGACTTCTAAGAAGGCTCTACTGCTGCTTCCTCCTCCCAAGTTTCTTCTTGAGCTTTGGCACTCTTCCATAAGCAATGAATACTACCGTTTTGAATGTAAGGAAATAGTACAGTTGTGCAAAATTTTACCATAACATTAGATGTCCTTGCCTTCACCTCTGCAGTATTCACTCCCTCCCTCCATCCCCCTATTTTTTTTTCCCTTCCTGGATGTGGAGGTTCTCTTTGGTTTTCCTTGGACTGCTGTTCCTACTGGGGCAATCAGTTCTGAGGATGGTACGCCTGAATGTCACCTTTTTGCTCTACGCTATGTGAGGAATGTGTAGGTGACGTTCAGCGTACCTTAAAGCAATCATAGACTTTCACTGACTGGCAGGGCGATGGGGCTTCACAGCAGGGAATCCCACAAGTAATGAATACCACAGCGATGAAAGCAATGACATCTACCATTATGGTAAGATTTTACACAACTGTACTTTCTGGACGTTGTGCATAGGGTTTCAAATTAAAAAAATATGAAAAGTGGATGAAGGAAATTCTTCCACCTAGGTTACAGGGAGATGCAGGTAGAAAAGGAACTGGAGTAAATGCTAGTCTGTATTGGTTCGGAATAAAAAAAGATCCAAGATATTTGCAACAATCAGACATGAAGGCTCAAGTGGCAAAATGTGATGAGGCAAAGATAAAGTTTGATCTTCAGGAAAAACACCATTGGTCGTATGCAAGGTTAGTTTATGAGTACAAGGGCTTAGTTAGAGGTGGGAAAAAGATGGGAATGAAACCACAGTTGGTAAAATTTCTAACAAAACCAAATATAAGCAGTGGGAATTTGAAAGCATTGGTGAATAGGACATTCAAAGGGTTGATGGGCAATTAACAGGACTTAGCTGATGAATGTAAAAATGAGTGGGGGCAAAAGTTTAGAGATGAATATCCTGGATAATCAATAGTGAGAAATATGTATAGCTCCCAAATACTCAACTAACTTGAGGTGTTTCAGAATGTTTGGATGGAAATGCTTGCATAGGTATCTCTACACTCTGTCAAGATTGAATAAGATTTTTACTACTTACTGCCTCTAGCATTTGTTAGAGGTGTGATTAAAATCAGGAAAGCACAAAGCTACATATTTCTGGGAATGATCAGGGCTAGTAGTATTTAAGAAGTATGTGCAAGGGATGCTGAAGGTCTTTAATGCAGACCTTAGGCTAACCAACCACATGTTTTTGTTAAACTGGAATCAGGAACTGGGAACAGAGAAACTGGCATAATTACTTTTGCTGATGCAAAGAAGTATGTCACGAGAAGTTGGAAAAAAAAGAATTTATGTACACACCATAACGTTCCATGTGTGTTGTCCATCTCACGTTCATTCTTCACTGGTTAGGTTTGGAACCGATATCAGTTCCAACTCAGCCATATATAAAAGCTTGAGGTCTTCCACTAGCTCATGGCTGAAACCCCTATCCCATCATGTTCTAGTGGGGCTCCTCATAACTTGTTTTCTGATATAAGAATAGGTACCAAATAAAAACTACAGAATAGCTAATAAGCGTACTGAAGAAGGTCGGAGCACATTAACTACCAAGTGTAACCCCTGGGTCCTCCACGAGCCCAAGGCTGGGGGCAGGAGGGTGGGATGTAAGAATGAACTCAAGATGGACAACACACATGGATCGTTATGGTGAGTACATAACTTCTTTATGTGATGTTGTCCTAGCTTGCCTTCATTCTTCACTGGTTGGGACAGCGTCCCTAGCGCCCTGTTTCTTGGGTGGCTCAAAGCAGAATAGTCATAGGTTCATAGGTTAGTACTCGGCCTGCCACTGCGAGCCATTTTAAGCCTAGCCAATTATCCCTTTTGAGACTCAAACCGTGTACCTTGTGTTTGTAAGGCAAATACCTTAACCATTAGACCACCCTCCCAACCATTCTTTAGAACAGTGGACCCAAAGGAGGCCCTGTTCCTGGAGGCCATATCCACTTTGCAATGAGTGATAAAGGTATGTGGTGCTGCCCATGTGGCTGCAGCACAAATAGTGTCAATAACTTCTCTCTCTGGGGTCTCAACTTTAATCATTCAATTTCAAACATCTCCTCTCCTTTTTTCTACCATAATTACTTCTTGCCATCTCATTAACTTGATTCTTATTCCTATAGCCCTGCTGTCACTTCCTTTCTACCCTGAAGTCAACCCTCCTCTGTTATGAATTCTATAGATATATTTATTCTCAAGTGTTATTTAAATACTTGTCATCTTTTACTGCCACATACATACCTGTTTGGAAATATTATCACTGTTTTTGCTATGAATTCTCTTTAACTGTGAATGTACTACTAGTAATCACTTTGTCCTATGTATTATTATTTTACTTTTCTATTTAATTAATGTGGAGAGTTTCTCCCAGGGCCTCCACTGAAAATGTGCTCTTTATAGGCCCAATGAATTTTCCTGGTTACCAAATGCAATACATAAATAATTGGTAGTCTAGCTCGAAAAGCCAAAGAGGTTGCTATGGCTATTGTAGAATGTCCTTTGACTTTAAAGGCGAGATCTTTGTTGTGAGATTCATATGTAAAAGTATTACAATCTGATAGACATTTTGAAAGTGTGACTTTAGATACAGGAGCACCTTTCTTAGAGCCTGAGAATGAAACAAATAATTGGTTAGATTCTCTAAAGTCCTCTGTGTTATGCAAGCATAAGCATAATTGCCTATGTACAGCTAGTTGGTGTAGCATATATTCTGCCTTGATGCCATAGATGGGGAAAAAGACTGGTAGTTCTATAGACTGATTCAAATTAGACTCTGAGCACACTTTTGATAGGAAAGATGGGTTTGTTCGAAGGGATACTTTGTCTTTGTAGAAAATCATGTATGGGGGCTTTATCGATAATGCTTGCAGTTCTGAAACTCTTCAAGAAGAGGTGATGGCAATCAAAAAAATTGTTTTCCAACTCAAAAACTATAGGTCACAGCATGATGCAGGTTCAAAGGAGGGGAGAATTACATGTGCTGAAACATAGTTTAGGCCCCATGGCACTGGAGGAGTTTTAATGGGTGGTCTTAATAAAATAGTGCCCTTCAGAAAAGCTTTTCATAGTCTGTGAGACATCAGATTTGGGCCTAATTCACTTGTTTTTTTCTAGTAGATGCATGGTGGTGGCGGTTTGGAGTCAGTCATCTAGATACGGAAACACTTGGAATCCTAGACGTCTCAAGTGAGCAATGACTACTGCCATACACATGGTGAACACTCTGGGGGCTGTAGTGAGACCAAAAGGCACAGCCTGAGACTGGTAGTCACTGGCTATCAGCTGAAATCACAGATGACTCCTGGATGGCCTGTCCATCTTTATGTGGTAGTACACATCCTGGAGGTCTACAGAGCACATCCAATCGTCTTTTCCCAGAAAAGGGAATACTGACTGCAGTGTTACCATCTGGAACTTTGTTTTTCTTACTGATTTGTTTAATCTGCTGAGATCTGGTATGGTTCTCCAGTCCCCTGTTCTCTTCGCACTAAAAAGAACCTTGAGTAAGTTCTGGAGCTATTTGGTCTGTGCGGACTGTTTGGCTGACTCTTTTGTCTAGCAACTTTTAAATTTCTAGAGTTGTCTGTTCCCTTTGACTGGGTGGAATGTCCAGGATGTTTTTTATGTTTGGGATGGGGAAGGAAAAGGGTATAGAGTAGCCTCTGGAAACAACACTTTGCACCCATTTGTCTTTTGTTATCTCTAGCCAGGCTTCTGGGTACAATGATAAGCGATCCCCGACTGCCTCCACAGAGGGACAGACGAGACTCTTTTCAAGTGCGCTGAAAGGGCTTACCACGGAATGACTCCCTGTCACCCTGAATTTGCAGACCCTTTCTGCCATGTGGATGGCATCTTCCATTACTGCTTCCCTCTGCCCCTGGGGGAAGAATCACCACATATGTCTTGAAAAGCTCTCTGGGATTTTCAGAACCACATTTTACTTCTCTTTTGGGTAAGGTCTAGAAGGTAGAGAAAAACGGACTCCTACGGCAGAGAGAGTTTTTCCTTCTTGCTCACACCTGGTTAGTGTGGCCATGACTTTCAGCCAGAACAAGGATGATCCATCGAAGGGGGAATTAACACAGGAAGATTTAAAGAGTTCCACAAAGTCACAGAAGCACATCCGGGAATGTCGCCTTAGGGAAATTCCTGAACCCGCTCCTCTACTCGCTCCATCTGCTGCATAAGAAATGAGCCTCATGGAGTAAAATGAGACAGATAGTTCAGCGATCTGAGTGCAAAGGTCGCTGAACCAAATGTGCACTTTCCATATCTGTCCATCATTTGACAGTCCTTATTCAGCGGATGGACACATGAGGATGTTTCAGAAAGTTGCTTGTTGGTGGCTGCCACCATCACCATAGCATCTACTGGAACACCCTTAGTAAGGAAATCTTTGTCAGACGGTGCAGTAATAAACTTGTCTGGCCTCCGAGGAACAGCTTCCACTGCGTCTGGAGACTCCTATGTCTTTTGACTAACTAATTCCAAGAGCTCGTCGAAAGGCGGAGACACCCAAGTAGAGGAAGTGCGAGACCCAAAGGCTTTCAGGTGTACAGACTCCTCCTCAGAAGGGTTGATGGACTTCCAGCTGCCTCTCTGCTTAAGAATTTCCAGGATGTCTGCAAAGGAGACATCCTCAGAGGGTGACCGTGGGGACTCTTCTGACTCATCAAGGTCTGTATCAGAAGTGACTCCTCTGGGGAGTCTAAATGCTTCCTCTTGCAAAGTCTCTTACAAGGGACCTCTTCATAAGGGTATTCTGGAGAGGTTTCGGAAGGGAAGAGTTCACCCAATGGGGCATCCTGAGGGCTAGCGTCTCCACGTGTCTGTGGACGGTGTGGTGCTGAGACAGACACCGGTGCTTTACAGGGAAGAATGCCGGGACATGAGAGTAGAGCTGTCTGTGGAGACAGCACTCTCCTCATCACCTTGAAAGCCCCCCACCCCTGATCCGAGGAAACTCCTAGATCCAAAGAACCAGAAGGCATCCTCGGAACCAAGAAGGTTGGCTCCAAGGCCGATGTAGGAGCCGAACTCACACATGCCAAAGCCCTGAGAGGCAAGTTCGGATCCAACAAATGTCCGATCCGACTCTCCTCCCCAGACTTGACCGGAGAGCGTTGGCTCCTAGACTCCTCTAGTTCATATGGAACCGAGGATGTCGGAGCAGATGTTGGGCCCGAATATCCCAGGACAGGTCTTGGCACCAATGGTTTCACTACAATCGGTACCAGGCATTCCGGCTCTGATGTCCCAGGTTGGCTCGGAGGAGGAATCAATGTCGAAGGGGAAGTCTTGGTCAGCTCCAAATCCCTCTGGGTTGGAGCCGAAAACAGTTTGTCCAAAGCCTGTGTCTTTAAACGTCTATGCACCACCCAATCCACATCATCATCGGAAAGACTCCTGGAGGACCAAGAGGAGGGAGCAGAAGATCTGACTGGTTGCAGTACAGGAGACCTTAAAATAGAAGAAACTGGCTCCAATTCCAGGGACCGGCTCCTTAATTCAAACTCCATTGGCACCGACACACAAGAAGCTGATAAAGGAGATACCAGCAGTCTTCGGATCCAGAGATGCCACTTTGCTCAATTTTTTTGCTGGCTCCAATTGCTCAGAAGAGGGAGATGATCTCTTTCCCGATTTGTTGGACTCCTGAGGATGGAGAATTGGCTGATTTAAAAGTGCCCCGGCCTTATTCAAGTGCTTCAGTGAAGGGGGACTTCAGTAAATCGGTCACTATAAGTTTGTTCTTTCTCTCAAGCAGTACTCTCAAACTGAAGAAGTGACAAATGGCACAGGATTGTTGCAAATGCAGTGCTCCAAGGCAGTATACACAAGCAGTGTGACCACCAGTTATATACATCTTCTGGCTACACTTTCCACAGTTCTTGAAGCCAGAACATTTGGTTTCCTTGTGATCCTTAGACATAGTCAAAATATGATCAACCACAAAAATGACCAGAAATAACAACCAACAGACTTAACAGTACAGCTATTCAAAAAAACACCATCACTATAATGTATATATCTATCTATCTATATATATATATATATATATATATATATATATATATATATGGATATATATAGATATACATATTTTTTTAACAACAAGAATAAACAACCTTAACAATTAAAGCAGAAAAGAGGGTGGCAGTTCTATAACTTAAAATGAGCTGAAGCTTTAAGGTAGAACAGGAAAAGAAATTTGACACAACAATCCACTTGACAAACTCTCAAAATTTAACACAAACATGTATATCAATAAAAGGAAGCCCTCTAACTAAAAACAGGCTTGAAAGGAGGAAGAATTTAGCCAGGATAGGTAAGGAAACAAAGGCCTAATGATAAAATTATGTCCAGAAGCAAAAATAACAACAATGAACACTCTAAACTAATTAAATATGTGATGAAACACTAATCGCTAAGTTTATAACAAGTAAAGAACACAGTATTATAATAAAGAAGTTTTCCCACTTAGCCATAGCCAGTATGGAAGCACCCGATCTGTTTAGCAGCAAACAAGATCTGGGGAGACTCACAGTCGGAACCGAGATCAGTTCCGAACCCAACCAGTGAAGAATGAAGGCGAGATAGGACAACATCATATCAAGAGTTACCCCAGATGCAAGTTAAATCTTTTTGAAATTATGACCAAACTGAAGCAAAGGGAACTAAAGACAGTGGCAGGAACAAAGTGTGTGGGGGGGGTGTAAATATCACTAGCCAAATGGCAGCTAAAGGATACCATTTGTCGAGGTGACTTGTAGAGTTATCTGCAAGCACTGAAATAATGCCTAGTGCTTTCATGTTACTGATACTATATAACTGTTCAACTAAAGAGTGTAATGTTGGTATCGTAGAAGGTTATCCAGATATTGCGCTAGATTTGTTAGCCATTGTTTGCTGACTATGCCTATATTCGACTTTTGCAAAATGATGTTTTGAATAAAGAAAACAATGCTTAAAAATAACAACAGAAGCATCTGAACTGCAAAATGTTGGTTGACATATACTAGATTCTAATTTGAATGGGTTGAGTCTAACATCTTCAGGGTGTGTTAGTCCCAGGTCCACTTACTTAGGATCGTCAGGAATAACACATTTTTGAAGAAACTAGTTAACTTCTATGTTTCTGATTCAGACTGTTTACAAATACAATATATTTCCACTTTATCCTGCATTGTTGCGTGTGTTTGAACTGCATCACAACTTCTAGAGGTACAACAGTTTTTACTGCTATGACAAAATGCAATATTTATTTTGTATAATAAACATTTAATTAAAATGAAGACTCTGGAAATCATCAGTAGACACAGACTACTGCTAACATTCATGTTAAAGTAAATCTGTTCAATAGATATTACACCCAAAACCAGCAAGATAGATGCATAGTCTTTGAAATGATTTACTCACAGTGGTTAAGAGGCATACTTTCTGACTAGCCTTCCAATGCATTTGGTATCTTCATACATTTGATTCTCAAGCTAAGTTTACCTCTATGAATGTATAAACACAATTATACAATAAAGGGTGTTTAGCATTCAAAAACATGCACACTGACTAGACAGCCCAGTTGGGACACCCAATGTAAACCAAGCATACCAAGAGTAGGAAACTTGGTGCGTTTTGCTGACTGACTAACAGGAAAATTACAGGCAATAACACAGATATCCTCTAAAGCTGACAGAACAGGAGGAATGGGTGCAGGTTCTAGAAAATCGTACTGCAAAATTCGTTGCATTTTCTGAGGGACTCAGAAACTTCAGAGATCTCCCATTGAAAACAATGGCATGTTCCAGCAATAGTCTCAAAGAAAAGAAACCTCCACAGGAGTATCAGAAACTGAACTGCCCTTTGAGTCTGAATCAGAAATCTAAAGGAAAAAAAAAAACATAAATCCGTCCCTGCATATTTCTGTTCAGATTCAGAATCTTGAATCTCTTCAGGAACAGATGAATCTCTCTTTCTTTTACAGAAACTACTTTATAAATATACTTACTTTATAATAGCCTGGATTAAACCATGAGCCAGACCCAGTAAACTACTCCTGTCTAAAGATATTTGAGGAGTAGATACATGCTTACTTTTCTGCAACTTTTTGACAGGAAAAATGGGGCCACCATGTTATTGATGGGAGCAGCTGCCTCCCCAAGGATGGGCACAGTATTCTGGCACAACAAGGAAAACTTCCCTGTTCCATCTCCCTGGCCCGATAACAGTGTCTCTCTCTCTTGCTCACTGAGTAGACTCAAAGAGCTACAGAGCTATCCCCCCAGTCCACAGTGGCTGTAGGTGCTACACCAAAGGGATCAGGGTAAAAAATGAGTGGTCTGAGGAACAAGTTATGGCCACAGCAGTCACCCATCTGTGGCTGAGGCAAATTGCTAGCTTGCTGTGGTGGGAAGATAAGCAGCAACTACCAATAAAGTTACCATTCCACAAAAGTTAACTTTTTGACAAAAAAAACTCTGTAAAAAGCACTTTCAAACACTACGACAGCCCCACCACAATAAACATAATTACTCCACATAAAATATGTTTTCATTTATTTATTTAATTATTTAATGATTTTACATTTGTTTACCAGGAAAGTCTGACTGGACACAAGTTCTTTTTCAGCAGAGGCCTGGGGAGAAAAGCTCCACATACAGCATATAACTTTTACAGCTGGCAATTTTGTATACATAAGACACTTTAATACACATAAAAACAGTAACACTGTAGCATAACAGTACTTACATCATAAAACCTAAACACATCTACATGAAGTATTTAATTTTTGATTTACAACAGTCTATTTATGTTCAAAATTGTGTATAGTTACATTTTTAGGTATACCATGCAGTTTCAAAGGATCTCAAAGGATGTAATACAAGTTGCTATAAAAAGGTGAGATGGGGAAAGCAGGCAAGAGTAGGACAAAGGTACATTAGTGGGCGTAGGAATGTGCTGAGAGAGGAGTTGGTAATAGAGTAGCAGGAAGTATAAAAGACTATTAGTGTACTGTGCTGACACTACTTTTAAACTGACAAAAAACTTAGTGCTCCATTTAAAAGTATGTAACAGTCTCGGGACAGTCCATTGAAACACAACACTGCTAGCTTTAAAATAACTTTTCTCAAGAAAGTAATATATCATAAACAAATTTAAGAAAATGGGAAGTTTTTTCCCCCCAAAGGGAGTTCATTTTCCCAGCAAAGGAAAGCTAAGCCCAACCATCTATCCTCAAAAGCCTCAGAGGAGCATACTCTTTGGTGGCAGTAAAGCTCAGAAGGGCTTTACAACCAAACTTATCTTTTAGTAAGCTCAGCTCAAGCACGTGGAATGTGGCCTGAAGCTATAGAAGCTGGATGGCCATTATATCCTTGCTAGAGTATAACCCATATAGCTAAGATTACTGCAGAAGTAATCAATATGATGAACATCAAGAATACTGATGGACTGATTCAAAGTAAACTCTGAGACAAGGACTTCCAAGATGACTATAAACTGATCAGAAGCTTAATTTCAGTTCTCTCAGTGTGAAAACAAACTGAAAAATAAGAACAAATGATATTGCTAGCTTGGGTAAAATACAGTTACTGGCGCACAAGTGCACTGCCTGGATGTCAGGAAAAGAAGAAATTTAGAGAACCCAAAAGAAAATGCGAAGAGAAAAGACTGGCTGAGAAGAATCCTGCAGCTGTTCAGCAAAACCCAGTTCAAGCTTCAGCTTTGGTACAACAGATGGCTTCCAGCAATTTAGAGGAAAAAAATAAATCAACTGTTATTAAAATAAACGAAACACTGAGGGAATATATCAACTTAAATAACAAAAGGCTGTAACAGAGGAAGTTTTAACCATCTATTCAGATGAACTGACAAAAATGCAAAAATCAGAGGTTAAAATGAAGAAAAGGCTGGCTGAATGTGAAGCTTCTCTAGAAGAGCCATTTCAAAAAAATGCAAGAGTTAGAAGACAGAGGGCACACTGGAAAATTGAGATTTTTTTGCTATACCAGATAAAATGCAAGGAACAGACTGTATTAATTTTATGAAAGCACAAATAAGCAACTAGACTGGTAGGATTTGTTAATTGAAGGGGCACTTCAACTGTATGCTCCAAACATGGCCATGAGAAAGCAGCCCAGATAGACGGGAAAAGTATTAAAACCTGAAGACAGCAGAATGTTTGTGGAAAATTCCAGGCAGAAGTGAAGCAAACTTATCCCAGCAATCAGGGGATGTTGAGAGGCAGGTGTAAAACACAAGCTGCTGTATCCAAGTGCCTTCAGAAAAATTTTCCAGGAAGGTCAAAGGCATTTTTGATGCAGAACAGGTTAAACAGGAAATACAGAAATGTATCCAACAAAAGTGACCCAGCAAACAAAACAGGTCTCTGCTTCTCATTCTTCAGACAATAAAGCTCATAAGGAGACTTTGCCGGTGAAATCTTTTCCAATGTTCCGAACAAAAATGCTTGAGTGACAGAAAAAAAAATCACAGGAGTTGACTAGAAGAATCAGGAGCACCTCAGACTTGAACCTGAATCTGGTGCTGGGAGAAAAAGATGAAGAGGAAGAAGACCAGCAAAACTGAAATTAATGAATAAATGTGAGATTATAAAGCTTCAATTACATTTGTGAAATGTGGCTTTGCAAGAAAAAGTGGCCAAGAAAGACTAGACTTTTGTTAACTTTGTTAAACCTGTAGGTGGACTGTAAAGTACATAACCCCGTTTATGGTAACTGTTAAGTAAAATAATTTTTTGTTCTTATTAGAATTTGTATAAAACATTTCATGATATATAATCTATATGTTATATACAATACAGCAGTATCATGTATTGTGTAGTCAGGGGGGCATTTTAAATGCATGGGGGCTTTTCAGTGACTTTTATGTTAAAGATATTACAGTAAACAAATACTTTTTTAGTTTTAAGAAATGTAGTCTTTACAGTATAACAAGAGAAGAAAGGCTTGACAAAAGCAAGGTTAATATTAATATGCTGTGATCTCAGGCTGCTGGGGTTGGGGTGAGTTGTAAAAGTGCACTGATTATATGTAGAATTGAGATATTTTCTCTTATTTTACAAGGATATACTGTCTTGTACTGGTTCTACACCCCCCAAACAAGACATATGTTGCTATTAAATTAATTTACTACCTTCTTTCCATAATTATGAATCTGACAGTTATGTAAGATGGGGTATAAATTTTAACAATGCCATACTATTTAACTTTTGTGAGCTATGACCTGGTAAGAAAGTGTAATAGTCAGTTCTCACCTGGTACTACTGAATATGTACAATGCTAAGTGCAATGACAATCAGGGTACATAATGTTAGCACTGTTAGATTTATCTGCAATATTACTCTTGTAGTAAGAATAATTAAACGAGTTTTTGGCTAACATAATCATGTGCTTCTGCTTGCCTTCAGCTGAAACAGGGCAGTGGTATCCATCCTTATTTCGCTCTTACAGAAATTAATAGGTTTAGTGAACAAGTTTACTGCCTAATGGTTATCGGGAAACCTGATATACCAGTAGCCTGTGTTGGAACTTGCAAGTGCCAATGAAACTGACAAGGACCATCTTGAACGTATTAAGTAAGGCAGCACATTACTAATAATAATATGACATGTATTATGCTAATGTTAATACTGATATTAGGATTAAGCAAATTAGACTGAGAATTAGTTGTCCAGTGGGTAAGTTCCAAGAAAATGTTTTTAAATATAGACAAGGAATGTAAAAAGACCACTGAAAGGGAAATTATACTGTGTAACTAGGCATATCAGCACCTCATAAATATGACTAGAAGAGGCATACAGAACCTCCTAATGAGTCAATATCAACAGAGTTCAGGGAAATATCTATGTAATACACATCATCCTTGAATCCACTCAATTTCTGAATTTTTCTAGCTGAACAAGGTGTCAGGTAAAAAACAGGCATTATACTCTACAGTTTATAAATGAATTTATTGGTCTTGCCTAGCTCAGAAAGTGGTCATCAGTTGCAAAGCTCTTTCTTCCCTTTCAGAAGATGGGGGTGAGTCTAAAAGAATAATAACAAAACTAGATGAGTGTGTGCAACTTCTTGGTTTATATTACTTTTCTTTTTTAAACGTCTTTCTTCACTGTGCCTCATCAATGGAGCAGATAAACTTACATAGCTTTAACCCTTTTCTAGATAGCCAGTTTTCTATCTCTTAGAAAACACTTGATGTTTAGAGTCTTGTTTAATCCGGGGGGGGGGGGGGTGTATCAACTGCCTGCCTAATCTGCCACTCTATTTCTTTTTTCTCTACCTGATTTTTGTAATTACCTCCTCGCCTATCTTGTATGACTAACTCCAATACTGCAGATAAGAATTTTTTATAAGTTTCACATTTAATAGAATGCCTGAACAGTATGCTATTATCTTTTGCTTTTATAGCATCACTGTACTTTTTCATCCTTTTTCTTAAGTTTCTAGTAGTCATTCCTACATAGAAACTGCGGCAATCAGAGCACATTGCAATGTAAATACTGCCTTTAGTATGACAAATCAATCTATCAGGGATCCTAGTGGTATATAGTATGTTTCAAAGCAATGTAAGGCCCTTCATAAATGAACCTACAAGCGCTGCAATCATTACATTTAAATGTTCCTAAAGTTTTGTTTGTAATGGGTGGAAGAATTTTTGTATTCTCATTTTCCAACAACTGATGCTATTATTCTTCTTGTAAACAAAGACAGGGCTTTCCCCCACAACATTAACTATACCATTGCCCCCTGAAGTGATTTTTCCAATTATTACGAATAATTCTCCTAATGGTATGGATATCAACGACATGTTGAGGCAGTATCTAGAAACCAAACCCTTGTTGATAAGCTGGCTGCTTGATTCCCCTATATTCTTTTTATGGAATCCCAGTAAATATATGGGTCCAAATAAGTGTTTCCCATTTAGATCTGACTTTATAAGCAGTTTTTAACAACATTGCCAACCAGTAACCTCTGTCAAAAAACAAAGAAGTGATAACTTCAATTTCCCCTACTGGTCAGCCTAAAGACCCTGATGTACTGTCCTCTATGGATATTTTTCTTAATAAAATTGGGATGATTACTTCTCTGATGAAGGTATCCATTGAGAAAAATATTTTTCCAATGAATACGGCTGTTAAAAATGTCTGAGAAAGAATCTCAATCAGGTTTAACATCAAGGAAACAAACAATTTGTCCCACATCCCCTGTAACAAAAGTTAAAATATCAATACTAGAATTTAAGCTATCAAGAAAATTATGCTGACCATTAATTTACCAAAAATTATGCTGACTTTGAAAAATGAAAAATAAATCATCTACAAACCTCCTGTAAAATACTATACTAGAAAACTGGTTGATGGTGGGTAAAACGTCTAACTCCCACCATTCAATGACTAAACTTGTAAAAGCGGGGCTACAGTGGCCCACATAACTACCCCTTTCGTTTGCCTGTAAAGTTTTTTATTGAAGAGAAAAAAATTGTTTTCTAGTAAAATTTCTAGCAAAGAGCAATAGAAATTCACCAAGGTATTCTCGATGTCTGTATATTTACTTAAAAATAACCTAACAAATTCTATCCCTTCTTGTTGAGGTACAGAGGTGAAAAAGGACACAACATTGACAGTGGACATACAGTTATTTGAAGAATACTAGCATTCTGAGAAAATGTCTGAATACTGTCTAAAACAATCCCTGTAATCTTGGGTGTATGAGGGGAGTTGTTGAATCAACAGATTCAACACAGAATCAAGAAATAATGATATCCGTTCAGTACTACCACCTGGAGCAGACCCAATAAGTCTAAAATGAGGATTGGTGCTGTTTTTATGAATTTTGGGTATGCCAAAGAGCACCGCTATTCTTAGATGTTCAACAAAGAGAAAATTATATAATTCAACATTCATTTCAGCATTCAAAAGAAATTCATGCAAACAATTTTGAATATTTTTATATTTTATTTTATTTTACATTTGTTGACTGGGATAGTCTGACTGGATGCATGTCCATTTTCATTGCCCGGGGAGAAAAGCTCCAAGGGTAAGCAGATACAGCATTACATAATACTAGCATTACATATTACAAACAGACTATTTACAGAGATTACATACGTAAGCAAGTTAAACAAATTCCACATATTACAGTTAATCCTGAGCACAAGTCAGGATTAAATTAAATTACACAGTAAACTGGTTAACAGATTTTTACACATTCTAGAGAGTTAGCCAGGCTTGATACATTGACATAGCCAGTTAAGTGACAAATGTTGTTTGAGTCTAGTTTTAAATTGACCTAAGGTGGAAAGTAAGGTAATATCAGCTGGAAGAGAGTTCCAGGATCTACTTACAGAGTTTGCAAAGAGAGAATCACCGGCTGTGTTATTAATTTTGCTAGTCTGAATTAGTAGTTTGTTAGAGGATTGAATCGGTCTAGGATTGTTATAGGGGGTGATAATACTTTTAAGTGCAGGAGTATTGTCCAGATTATAGAGGATTTTATAGGCCATGATCAGTTGGTTATACTGGATTAGGCTGGGTAGTTCAAGCCACCCAAGCTGATTTAGATTGATGCAATGATGTATCCTAAATGGCAGCCCAGTGGCAAACCTGGCAATGTGGTTGTAGCAGCAAATTGAGAGTTTGTTAAGGACAGTCTTGTTTAAATTCGAGAGTAGAGGGGATGCATCCAGAAGGGTTGAAAGAAGGTGAGAGCGAGCTATGGCAATTTTAGCTGGAGGGTTTAGGAAGGCTTTTATTCTGTAAAGTGACCCTAGTTTTTTATTGATGGTTTTGATAGCTTGGTTAACATGTAGGTCAAATTTTAGATTATTGTCTATGATGACATCTAATAGTTTTGTAAATGGGTCAGGGGAGATTATTGTGCCATCGTTTGATTTTATGGTAAAGGTGAAAGCGGTAGACTTACGTGTTGGTGAAAATGACAGCATTTTAGTTTTTTGGGGGGATTTAGGATCAGACGATGTTCAGAAAGCCAGTTTTCTATTGTATTAAAGGTGGTCTGGGTAGCTGACCATAACTCTACTGGAGATGTGGCTGAGCAAATCAGAGTAGAGTCATCAGCATATTGGATACAGCTGACTTTTGGGATGACAGTATAAAGGTCATTAATGAAGATGGAGAACAGCAAGGGCCCTTGTATAGAGCCTTGTGGTACTCCAAGGGTGTTAGGTAGAAGGTTAGAGAGTTTGTTCTGCCAGAGGACAGCCTGCTGTTGACCATTCAGGTAGGACTGAAACCATTGGAGGGCTCCAGTATCTAGAGAGAATGTTTGCAGGGTGTGGATTAAAAGTTGGTGATCAATCATATCGAATGCCTTGGAAAGATCCAAAAAGAGGGCTGAGGATATACAGTTATTGTTTTGATTATGGTTTATGGTGTTAGTAAAGGCTAGGAGGGCTGAAGTAGTGCTGTGATGAGGACGGAAGCCATGCTGAGTGTCTGCCATAAGGCGATTTTGGATTAGGTGGTGCATGAGTTGTCTATGAATACATTTTTCCATTATCTTTGCAAGTGGAGATAGTATAGCTATTGGCCTATAATTGGAGAATTCAGTAGAGCTGCCTCCTTTGTGAAGTGGGATTACATAGGATATTTTCCAGATGGTGGGAATTTTAGCTTCTACTATGGTTCGATTGATTAGTATTGAGACGGGGTAAGCAAAAGCATCAGCTGATTTTTGTAGGTACTCGGCAGGGAGTTGATCAGCAGAAAGTATAGTGGGTTTTAAGTTTTTGATCAAGGTATGGATAAGTGAAGTGGCGACTGGTTGGAAGCTGATCGCGAGTAGGTTTCTAGGGGTGCTACTTTCAGGACCAGGGAAGCTAGGAGGTAGTTGGCTAGCTAGGGCTTGAATTGTCTCAGTAAAGAATCGGTTAAAACTATCAGAAACATCTTCAGGGGTTTCATCAATAGTAGAGGCAGGGATTGGGGTTGAAGTTTGTCCAGGATGTAGTAGATTATTTAAACCTGCCCAAAACTTCTAAGGGTTATTTTGATTTACTGTCTGTAAATTACAGTAGTATTGTTTTTTGTCTTGTAAAATTGATTTTTTGGTTACGTTCCTGGATTGCCTGTATTTAATGTGATCTTGGGGGTCTTTAGAAGAACGCCATAAAGCCCATGCTTTGTTTCTAAGGGTAATTTTGAGTTTAGACTCTATAGAAAGCCATGATGCAGTTTTTGCCTTGGTTCTCTTTGAACGAACAAGTGCATGCAAATCAAGGATCTCAAGGAATTTGTTGTTAAAGTATGCTACTGCTTCCTCTAAGAGGAGGTGTTTTAGAATAGACCAATTACATGAGTTTAGTTCTTGTTGTAATTTGGCAGGGTCAAAGTTTTTATTGTTTCTAACATTTCTGAGTAAGGGTTGTTGGGAATTAATGGTTTTGTGCTTAATTACATATGTGAGAAGGTGATCGCTTAGGCCATTAAGGAGGGTACCAGAGGTGTACAGTTGGGGGTGACTGTTATGAGTACCCAGTCACGTATACTTTCTTTTTGTTTGGGTTTACCTATCCTGGTAGGGGTGGATATGATTTGTGTAAATGCATGCAGGTTAATATGGGTGGTTGGGGATTCTGAGGAACAGGTGCCCCAGTCTATGTTAAAGTCTCCAAGTAGTAGGGTTTCTTGGGGGTAGTGACATGATAGCCAGTGCAGGATATCTTCAAATGTAGATATATTGTTACCTAGGGGAATGTACATACAGATGATATTAATGCATTTATTTTTATTAAGTTGCAATTTGGTGACAAGAATCTCTGAGTTATTAATCTGAGGAGGTTGTATTACATCTATGGTGACATTCAACTCAGATTTATAGAGTACAGCTACACCACCCCCCTTCCTCAAAGCATGATCCAGCCTGTGTATGTTGTACCCAGGTGGTAACACTTCATTGTCTTTAGTGTTAGGTTTTAACCAGGTTTCAGATAAACAGAGAATCTCAGGGGAGTGGACACCCACAAGTGCATGCAATTCAAGTACCTTGTTATTAATGCTTCTAATATTGACATGACAGACTAGGAGAGAGCTGGTTGGCCTATTAATCATAGGTTTGTAGCTTAGATTGCAAGTAGAGGGGGTATGTGTATCTGAAGTGAGTGGTCCAGGGTTGGGGTGAATATCACCACCAAGTATTAGGTTGAGTCTATACTTGGTGATGAATTTCATGAATTTGTTTATTAGTTTGTGGTAGTGTTTGGATCTAGAGCTAATGTGCCTGGGGTTGAGATGCTGATAAGACTGAACAAGATGTCGGATAGGATCTGGTACTGTAAGTATGGTTGAAGGTGGAAGGATTTACAGCTGGGGTGATAGTATGGCCTTTTGGGACCTGAAATCCCGTGAGAAACTGGTTTTCATACAAGGTAAGGAGGTATGGTGTGAACAAGAGGGGTAGTAAAGAGGAGTATATCATTATCTGTGATTCAGCTAGTGAGTTAAGGAACTGTTTTACCTGGTGATGCAACACCAGAAGATAGAGTGGTGAGGTAAGGGTACTGGAAGGGGGATGGGAGAATGCCAGATGAAAGCTAATAGGTGCTATTAAAATGTAGGTAGTAGAATGGGGTTGGGTGGAATTATCCCAGATGAAAGCAGATAGGATCTAGAAAGTGGGGGAGTGGCTATAGTACTATAAATTTAGAGGTACTGGGGGCAGGAGGAAATTGGGGGCAGGGAGGGGAAGCGAAGAGAGCCCGAGTGTAGCGGGGCTATTGCAGTTTACAAGGTTTCCTAAGGTGTGCTAAAGCTATAAGGTAAGTATTACAGCTCTTAATGTAAGAGTCAATTTACTTCAGTTACAGGGGAAGGAGGCAACCACTCAAGTAGAAACAAAGAGCCCTATGGCTGACCAGTATGGTGACCTGCTTAATTACAAAGCACTGTAAGTGAAAGCTTAACAAATGCTTTTTGTGTGTGCAACCTACTCTGTTTAAATGTTGAGAGAAACTGATTGCAGTCCTGTAGATACCGTTTTGTAGGGAACTGTAGAGTTCAACTAGGAAAAGAGAAAAGCAGAGATTCTAGGGTAAGCATGAGGCAACAACAGGCAGTTATTATATAATAATGCATTCAGAAAGGTTTGGTGGGGGGGGGGGTAAAGTAGCATACTTCAGAATGAACTAAGATTTATAGCTAACACAGAGATAAGTTCATAGGTTCATAGGTTCATACTAGGCTATCTGCCCTAGGGCATTTATAAGCCTAGCCAGAGTGTGTGTGGCTTTCACCACCCCTTAGGATGAGAATACTATACCCATTAGTTTGCTGTGCCTCTGTCCAGCTGTGACACAGAGATGATTCCCAAGGTAAACCTACGATCTCTCATCCACTCGTCAAGATTTCTCTTGAACAGAGTCAGTGAGGGGCTCTGCCTCACATGGACTGGGATTCTGTTCCATAGTGTAGGGAGTCTCTGGGTGATGAATCTGTCCCTCCAGCACGTCCTATTTATATCCATGTTGAGGTTTAAGTCTCTTGCTCTCGTGGCTCTGGTGGATTTGGATTTTTTGAGGTGGAGCATATCCATTAATTCCGGGTTGGACATGGCCTTGTATGTCAGGCACAGATCACCTCTGAGCAGACGGTATGCGACTGAATAGAGCTGGAGTTTCTTCAGTCGGGCATCGTATGACATATGTTTGAGCCCCTTTATCCTTTTGGTGAGGAACTTTTGGGGTCTTTCCAACTGCTGCAGGTGTCGGGTAAGGTACATTCCGAATGGGGCATTGTACTCAATCATTGGTCTGATAAGTGAAGAGTACAGGGGTACAATGGAACTGTAGAGTTCAATCTGTTTAAATGTTGAGAGAAACTGATTGCAGTCCTGTAGACACCGTTTTGTAGGGAACTATAGGGTTCAATCTGTTTAAATGTTGAGAGAAACTGATTGCAGTCCTGTAGACACCGTTTTGTAGGGAACTGTAGAGTTTAATCTGTTTAAATGTTGAGAGAAACTGATTTATAAGTATAACTTTTCTGAACTTCTCCCAAAGAAATTTCAAGATACTCATCGGAGTTGTTTAACATTTCTTCTATGACAGAATTATATTGTGATGCATCCATAACCACCAACCCACCCCCTTTGTCTGCCTTCTTAAACCTCAATCCTTTATGATTCTTTTAAAGCTCTTCCTTAATCAAAGTTTAAGTTGAAAAAAAGGTTTACACGTTTTTCATCTAAGGACATGATATGTCTTTCACAAAACTGTTCAAAAGTGTTGATAATATGATGCAAAGCAGGATTAAATACAGAAGGTTTGCTTAAACTTTTTCTAACACCTACATTCTTCAAAATGTATTTTAAATTCAATTTTCTGGTGTAAAGCTTTAGTTCTAAAAGCATTCGTGTAACATTTGCTCTGTGGTTGGGAATAAAACTAAAACCATACTCTAAACTTTACGTACAAGAGTGGAGGAAGACGCACACAGGTGGATTATATCCTATGTAGGAGGGCCAGTCTGAAGGAGATTGGAGACTGTAAAGTGGTGGCAGGGGAAAGTGTAGTTAAGCAGCATAGAATGGTGGTCTGTAGGATGACATTGGTGATCAAGAAGAGGAGGAGGAGTGTAAAAGCAGTGCCAAGGATTAAATGGTGGAAATTAAAAAAGGGTGATTGTGAAGTGTAGTTTAGGGAAGAGTTAAGACAGGCACTGGGAGGCAGTGGAGAGTTACCAAATAGCTGGGTAACTACAGCAGAACTAGTAAGGGAGACTGCTAGAAAGGTGCTTGGTGTGACATCTGGACAGAGGAAGGAGGACAAGGAGACCTGGTGGTGGAATGAGGAAGTACAGGAAAGTATACAGAGGAAGAGGCTGGTGAAGAAGAAGTGGGATTGTCAAAGAGATGAAGAAAGTAGACATGAATATAAGGAGATGAGGCGCATGGCAAAGAGAGAGGTGGCAAAAGCTAAGGATAAGGCATATAGAGAGTTGTATGAGAGATTGGACACTAAAGAGGGAGAAAAGGACCTGTACCGATTGGCTAGACAGAGGGACAGAGCTGGGAAAGAGGTGCAGCAAGTAAGGGTGATAAAGGATAGTGAGGGAAACGTACTCACAAACGAGGAGAGTGTGTTGAGTAGATGGAAAGAATATTTTGAGCGGCTGATGAATGAAGAGAATGAGAGAGAGTGAAGGTTGGATGATGTGGGGATAGTGAATCAGGAAGTGAAACAGATTAGCAAGGAGGAAGTAAGGACAGCTATGAAGAGTATGAAGAATGGAAAGGCTGTTGGCCCAGATGACATACCAATGGAAGCATGGAGGTGCTTAGGAGAAATGGCAGTGGAATTTTTAACTAGATTGTTTAATTAAATTTTGGAAAGTCAGAGGATGCCTGAGGAGTGGAGAAAAAGTGTTTTGGTACCTATGTTTAAGAATAAGGGTGATGTGCAGAGCTGCAGTAACTACAGAGGGATAAAATTGATCAGTCACAGCTTGAAGTTATGGGAAAGAGTAGTAGAAGCTAGGTTAAGAAGGGAGGTAATGATTAGTGATCAGCAGTATGGTTTCATGCCAGGAAAGTGCACTACAGATGCAATGTTTGCTCTGAGAGTGTTATTGGAGAAATACAGAGAAGGTCAGAAGGAGTTGCATTGTGTCTTTGTAGACTTGGAGAAAGCATATGACAGGGTGCCTAGAGAAGAGTTGTGGTATTGTATGAGGAAGTCGGGAGTGGCAGAGAAGTATGTAAGAGTGGTACAGGATAGGTACGAGGGTAGTGTGACAGTGGTGAGGACTGCAGTGGGAGTGACAGATCCGTTTAAGGTGGAGGTGGGATTACATCAAGGATCAGCTCTGAGTCCTTTCTTACTTGCAGTGGTGATGGACAGGTTGACAGATGAGATCAGACAGGAGGCCCCGTGGACTATGATGTTTACAGATGACATTGTGATCTGTAGTGAGAGTAAAAATCAGGTTGAGGAGACTCTGGAGAGGTGGAGATATGGTCCAGAGAGCAGAGGAATGAAGGTCAGCAGGGCTAAGACAGAATATATGTGTGTAAATGAGAGGGAGGGTACAGGAATGGTGAGGACGCAGGGAGTAGAGTTGGTAAAGGTGGACGAGTTTAAGTACTTGGGATCAACAGTTCAGAGTAATGGTGAATGTGCAAGAGAGGTGAAGAAGAGAGTACAGGCAGGGTGGAATGGGTGGAGAAGAGTGTCAAGAGTGATTTGTGACAGACGGGTACCAGTAAGAGTGAAAGGGAAGGTCTACAAGAGGGTAGTGAGACCAGCTATGTTATATGGGTTGGAGACAGTGGCATTGACAAAAAGGCAGGAGTCAGAGCTAAAGATGTTAAGATTTGCACTCGGTGTGACTAGGATGGATAGGATTAGGAATCAGTATATTAGAGGGTCAGCTCATGTTTGACAGTTTGGAGACAAAGCAAGAGACGAGATTGCGTTGGTTTGGACAAATGCTGAGGAGGGATGATGGGTATATTGGGAAAAAGATGCTAAGGATGGAGCTGCCAGGTAAGAGGAAAAGAGGAAGGCCTAAGATAAAGTTTATGGACGTGGTGAGAGAGGACATGCAGGCGGTTGGTGTGACAGAGCAAGATGCAGAGGATAGGAAGAAATGGAAAGAGATGATCTGCTGTGGCGACCCCTAACGGGAAAAGCCAAAAGATGATGATGATACTCTAAACTTTACGATGTAAATCTATAAGTTCAAAGTCTGACAAACTAAAAATCTTTATACTGGAACTCACTGTTTTGTTGGAACAGTTTACTGTTTCCTTCCTCAGGTCCAACTTTGTTGATTCTTCCCCCTCCCTCGACTGATGTTTTCTGAGTTAGATTCAACAACAAATTATTGAAATGCAATGAAACAGTACTGGGAGAATATAAGGGGAGCTCAGGGAAGTCATAGCTTTAGCCCTTTCCTAGATAGCCAGTTTTCTATCTCTTAGAAAACACAATGTTTACAGACTTGTTTAATCCTTGGGGGGGGGGGGGGGGGCATTCTAATCCAGCCTAATCTGCTACTCTGTTTCTTTTTTCTCTACCTGATTTTTGTAATTACCTCCTCACCCATCTTGCATGACTAACTCCAATACTGCAAATAAGAATTTTTATAAGTTTCACATTTAATAGAATGTCTGAACAAGGCATTATTATGTTTTGTTTTTACAGCATAAACATGCTCTCTCATTCTTTTTTCTTAAGCTTCTAGTAGTCATTCCTACATAGGAACTAGGGCAACCAGAGCACATTGCGATGTAAATGCCTTTAGTACAACAAGTAAATCTATCAGGGATCCTAATGGTATATGAAATATGTTTCAAAGCAATGTAAGGCCCTTCATGAATGAACCTACAAGCGCTGCAATCATTACATTTAAAAGTTCCTAAAGTTTTGTTTGTAGTGGGTGGAAGAATTTTTGTATTCTCATTTTCCAATTGCTGTTTGATGCTATGATTCTTCTTGTAAACAAAGAGAGGGCTTTCCCCCACAATATTAACTATATCATAATTCCCTGAAATGATTTTCCAATTATTAGTAATTCTCCTAACTGTATGGCTATCAACAGAAATGTCAAGGCAGCATCTAGGAACCAAACCCTTGTGGAAAGACTGGTCAAGGCAGTAGGGCAGAGGTGTTAGCAGGGATCATGAGAATGCTACTGACCTTGCAGTCACCTGAAAACTTGTGATCCAGATTTTTGGGATGTATACTAGCATAAAAAAAAGATCACAAATAGAAATGGGTCCAGAACAGAGTCTTATGGTACTTGGTTAGTGACTGAGATGGGGGGAAGGAAGGGGAGAGTTGACCTCCAGCTATAACCTACTGAGTTAGACTCAGCAACCAGTAAATAATGTTTTTTACAACAATTCCATTGACCTTAGGCACTCTGAATTTCTTTAAACGTCTAGGTTGAGGGAGGAGTATCACAGGCTTTGGTGGAACCATACCACTCAATCTCTAAGAGCAAGAAATCTGGACAAAGCAAAAAAAAAAGTGGGACAAAGGCCCAAAAATGGGGACAATTTTTAAATATTGCTCTTACAAACTTATAAAGTTGAGAGAATAACTGGTTTTACATTGGCATGAATTTTCTGAAAGGTATGAAGTCAGAAACTCAAATGTCTGCCATTATTTTATAACGTCATTCTTTAATGATTTGCCACTAATTTGCCAGAAAAAACACAATTTTATGAAAAATGGACCAAATATATGAGGCAAAAATCTGGACATTCTGCGAAAATCTGTACAGCTGAGAGGTTTGGGTGGGACTGAGCTACATAGTTTTCACAAGACAGACACTCATCTACGGTGGCTATCACATTCTCAAGAAACAATGTTCAGCATTTAGCATGCAGGATTTTCCTTTACACATCAAGTGTTGGCAAATATTAAGCATTCTTTGCTACCAGTTGCATAATAACCCTTTCCATTAATCTGCACATGGTGCTGGTGAAGACAGGGGTCAACACGTGTTGTACTCTCACATATGGAACTTACCATCTGGTTTCAGGGATCAGGAACACATCCCATACAGTGTTTACTTATCAGTATGCCCAGTGTGAAGGATGAGTTTTGCCAGTTTTGCCATATCACATCTCGTAGAACATTTCTTTAACAGTATGCCCAGTGTGAAAGATAAGTTTTCACATATGGAAATCACCATCATCTGGTTCCAGGGATCAGGAACACATCCCATACAGCGTTTATTTAACTGTATGCCCAGGGTGAAGGATGTGTTTTGCCATATCACATCCCATAGTGTGTTTACTTAACAGTATGCCCAATGTGAATGCCATATGGCACAGATAATGCCTTCTAGTTCGACAGACTTCAATCATGACATTAACTAAACCAGTCAACTAATGGTAATAAGTGCTGTCTGGAACTCCATCATGTTGATTAATGGGAGTTCCTGTATTGATTCTTAGGGTCAAAAACTGTCAATGAATTTAAGATAGCACCATGACATACAGGGATAAAGCCCAAACTTCAGCTCAGGTGATCAGGGTTCGATTAGCGACTTGGACATCTGAGGCACTGGCAGGAAGTGATGGGCAAGCCCATCCAGGGGGAAGAGGGGAGTGCATTTACTGAAGATGCTTCCTGAGGGGATTAGACGATGAGCACTGTCAACAAACACAAGAGTGAGTGTGGGGAAATAAAGGCAGGGCATAATACATGTCCCACAAAAGCTGAAGCAGTTTAGATAACGCCCCCAACAACAGTCTTAAGATTCATGCTAGTCCCAGCTCACTTGAAGAAATGTGGGAGAGGAAGGACGAGCAGGTAGACCTGGTGATGAACAGAGGCACTGGGATGGCTGGAATGAATTAACCTGTCTGCTAAGGAACTGGCAGCATTCAGTGACTCTAAGAAGGTGATACATGCTCCAGGACACTGCTTTTCTTGTCGCTACTCCTCTTTCCTAACACTGATAAGAAAGCCTTTTGTTCCCTTTTAATGTTGCTCAACAAGACAGGCTTACAAGATGCTTTGGGTTGTCTGCCTCAGATAGGAATCTCTAGGTAAAGTTTAATCTGGATTTAAGTGACATATTGCAGCATTTGCATGACTTTGTTAAGTGACATATTGCAGCATTTGCATGTCTTTAAGTGACATATTCCAGCATTTGCATGTCTTAAAATCCAGACATTCAATCAAAAGGACTTTTTTTTTTTTAACTTTCCACCCTGTTTATACCTAATAGGGACATATTTTTGCTTCACTAGTGAATGTGATTAGTAACAGTAAAAGAGAAACATTTGTTTACAGAGAGTTAACAAACGCTCAAGACAAGCTCACTTACTACGGACGTAACATGTTCATTAACTGCTTGGTAGTCTTAGAAAAAAAATCACAGAAGACAGTAAGACTATGAAAAATGTCAATTTTCATTTTAATGGTGAAAAGGACCATCTCATGATCCAATCTAAAAGAAGAGGGATAAATAAGAGAGTTTAGAATATGCTGTCGTTGATTTGTCAGGACAATATCAGGCACATTTTTATCTCTAGTGTGGTTATTCACAAGCTGTCCCAGCTTTTTTGGTGTCCACTAAATCAAGGAGGCATAGGGGAAGGTGGGAGTGACAAAATGATGCCAGCTTATATATCTCGTTAGGAGACAGAGAGATCAGTTCAGCCTGCTGCACTGGTGACACCTGCACTAACGAAGGAAAAAGCAAGCCTGCTTTGCACACTGGTAAGCCACTTGGCCAAGAGGCTGTGCATGCTACAGTACAGTACATTGGTTGCAGAGCTGGTGGGCATAGAAGGGTGCCTAGGATCAGCTGACAGGATTGCTAACAAACAAGTTTCAACCCTCTCAGAGAACAAATGGGTCAGAGGGCTCTTGCCCTGACAGAAGAACAAATGGGCCAATTGGAGCCAGGAAGGGCAAACGTGCAAACATTGGGCTGTTCAGCTGGACTACAAAAAACCCCAGAAAGTGTTATATTTCTCCCAATCAATATTTGGACTGTTGGAAGTCCCCTAAAATATAACATCATTGTATTATATTTTGTTTAAGTACCTTTATTAAATTATCACTTAAGACATATGCACATATAGTTTATTAGAAAAGAAAAGAAGCCATATTAACATTTTTCCATTTACATTCATTATACATATGTTTTCTTTCGCTATAATTACTATATTTCAGTACATCATTATATAAATGACTCAATTCCTGCCTTACTTTAACCCTCTCTCCTCACCATTATTGTATTCTTACCTTCTTTTTTGAAGTTTACTGACTTTTGAAGGAATATACTTTGTTCAAGTCAGCTTATGTAGTAATTGTCTAAGAAGTGGAAATCAGTGCCATTTAGACTAATGTGGGGATGCAATACTTTTCTGTTAAGGCTGGATTAAATCATCCTAATATTATTTGTGTTTTACATGAGAAAAAGGACTTATTTCCCATCTCACTGGGCTATAAACAATAATAAGCATAGTACTCCAGAGTGTGGAGATTTCTTACTAAGCCCTTGAACTAAGTCTCTGTGGATGTACAGATTTCCATTCCCAAATCCTTCAACAAAGAGGAGAGCCTCATACATTCTAACTTTTCTTTCAGACTACAGGAGTTAATGACGGTATTTTTATATTAATCTATTTTTGGATGCTAGAAAGCATATCCATTAATTTTATTTTGTCTAAAAAGGGTTATTGCTGTCATTGTTATTGTCATGCAGTGTACATGTATGTTTTCATTTTAATAATTTTCATTCTCTCCAAAACAGGTTCATAGATACTTACTAAGCTATTGATCTATGAGCATATAGGCCCAGCCTTACATACCCATAGTAGCTTTAGAATACAAATAAACCAGAGATGGGCCGAAAAAGGATATGTTGGAGCATTTACATGAAGGACAATGGTGCTAAATGGGGGTGAATTTGTTGTTACTCATCCGCTTGTCCAAATTATGTCTAAACAGAGTAAGAAACATGTTTTGCTTTATGTGGAGTGGAAGAAAGTTCCATACATACCCATCTCTCCAACATGTTCTATTTATGCTACAGAACAGATCAGAATCCCTTCAGTAGGTGTCCATGCCACCACTGGACTTGAGAATGTGCAGTAAGTATAAAAGGATAGGGCCTTTTCAGGCACAGACCATGTCTCAGTAGCCTTTATGATACTGAGAAGAAGGGCAAAACTTTGAGACAGTCTGCAGCATTTATATGATTTTAGACCTTTAGATTTTAGACTGTGGTCATTCCAGTTGTGACACATGTTTGGGCAAGTAGATAACAAAAGAGGTACTATACTCAACGATCAGCCTTAACAATGCCAAGTACATTATAATGGTTAATTCCTAGACCCGGACGCCATACCTTTACATATTTGCAGTTTGTTAATCGGGGAAGTCCACCGGGCCATATTGAGCCCATTTTCAGTGGAGGCCCAGGGAGAAAAGCTCCACAGTAATAAAAAAGATTACACATTACAAAAACAGTACAATCTTAAAGTACTGTTATGCAAATACAATAATGGGTCATTAACACACTGTAACATGTGTAGAAATTGAAAAGTGGAGGTTCAGGGAGAAAGTAATATCATACATTGACATTTTTCAGATCGAGTTTTAGAAATTAGCCATTAGTAAACATTGCTTTTTTATCAGCAAAATTTTTCTTTTCTTTTTTTTACTGGATGCTATACAGGAGTTAAGGCAGGTATACTGAGTAATGAGGCAAGTACAGTTAAGAGTTAAGAAGTTTCATGGGGGTGGTTAGTAGAGGATTGGGAGCAAGAACATTTCCAGGTAGCTGAGAAGTAAAGAATGTAGAGAAGATTTAATATTGACTGGGTTATGGATAGTTCTGAGGGATAATGGGAAAGCGTTCCACTTTTTGGCTAGGGAGAAAGAGAAGGCATGTTGTCCAATAGAATGTTTAGGCTTGTGCACCAGGAGTAAATTCTTGTTTTTGGACCTAAGGGGCCTATTAGGGAGGTAGGAGGTGAAGATGGAATTAAGGGATGGGCTGTCAGAGGGTTTGTAGATGAGTTTGTGAGCAGTAGTAAGTTGTGTGTAGTCAAGGTAACTTGGTAAGCCAATTTAGTGAGCAAAGTGCATAACAGTGGTGGGAGAAGTATTTGGAATTTCTTGCGAATTTGGATACCTTGTTGTAGCAGGCTTCCAGCTTGGCTTTTAGGGAGGCTTGGAGATTTATAAGTAGAGGGGAACCATACATGAGAGAGGGGAGAAGGTAGGTGGATGCCAGTGTTTTCCTAGAGGAAGGGGTTAGGTATTGATTGTGTCTGTAAAGCAATCCAAGTTTTTGATTTTTTTTTTTTGATATTTTGTTGTACATGGATATCGAATTTTAGGTGTTCATCTATCTAGTTTTGTGTGGGGGACGATTTCTATTTGAGATTTATTTTGGCTACATATTTTGAAAGTATCTTTGTGTAAAATGGTAGATTTGGATGGGGTGAAAATCATGACTTTAGTTTTGTTTGGGTTCAGTGTTAAGTGGCTGCTGAACATCCAGGATTCAGTGGTGGAGAAAGTAGTTTTGTGTTTTGAGTAATAGACCAGAAATTGAGTCGGCTGAGCAGACTACTGTTGAATCATCAGTATACTGAAGTACATCTGCATCAGAGATAGAGGTGCGGAAGTTATTGATAAAGATACTGAATAATAGCGGGCCAAGTACTGAGCCTTGCAGAACTCCAGTAGGGTATTGAGGTAGGATGAGATGGAATTTTGCCATTTGATGGCTTGTTGACTGTCTGAAAGATAGCTACAGAACCGGTTTATGGTGATGGAGGAGAGATAGAGTTAAGATAGTAGCAAAGGGTGGGAGACAGTATCGAAGGCTTTTGAGAGGTCTAAGAGTATGGTTGCAACAGTTTTTCCAGAGTCACAGGCCTTGTTAATTGTGTCGAGGAACGATATAAGGGCTGTAGTGGTGCTGTGACCCAGTCGAAAGTCATGCTGAGATGGAGATAGGAGGTGGTTTTGGGTGAGATGGGACATGATCTAAGTGTGGATACATTTTCTAGTATCTTAGAGATTGGTGAGAGGATGGCAATAGAGGGGAAGTTGGGCCTATCCTTGTTTTTGCCACCTTTGTAGAGAGGGAGAATGTAAGCCTTTTTCCACAATTTGGGTACATAAGATTCCAGAACAGCTCTATTAATCAGGATACGGATGGGGTAAGTAATGGCTTCAGTGGCGGCCTTTAGGAAAGTGAGTGGAATGTTATCTGGAGCGTTTGAGCTTTAACAGTAGTCTTTTTATAGCTGTGGTAGAGATGAGTTGGAGTGCAAAGTTGGAGGCAGAGAGGGAGTGGGGTTTAGGGGAGGGAGGGGAGTGTAGGCAAGTTTGGGAGGGGGAAGGTGAATTGGGGAAAGGAGTGTTATTTATTTTGCTAGTATTAGGAAAGGTGGCACTGATATCAGCTATACAGTTTATGACGAAAGAGTTAAAAAGTGATGCTACTTCCTGGGATGTCTTGTTGGGATGTGGGCAGGGATTTTCTTTGGTGCCTGGGTTACGGAGAGGACATGGAATTCCAGAATTATTTTGGGTTTAGACTGTGGCTAGATTAAAGTTTAGTGTAGTATGTTTTTTATCCTTATGAACTAGTTTCTTTACTTGGTTACGAAGTTGTTTAAAGTGCAAGAGGGCGTCTTGTTTTTTTTTTTCAGTAGTACTTCAGGGTTGTCTCTGAGGTGCATGAGATCCTTTGTGGGTTTGGTCAGCCATGGAACAGGATTAGTTTTTATTCTTTTTATGCATATTGGTGCTTGGTGGTTTAGTGTGTCTATGAAGGAATTACTGAAGTAGTCGATGGCGTTATCTAATGGGAGTGTTTTTAGTATACTCCAGTTTATCCTTTTAAGGGTGTCAGAGAAGAGTAGTGGGTTGAAATTTGTTAGGTTGGGAGTTTCCTTATAATGGTGTTGGTGTTGTAGGTTGCTTGGAAACTGATGGATATATGCGGGGAGGCAGTCACTTAGGGAGTCAGGTAGGGTGCTTGCTTCACATATTTTGTTGGGGTGTGTGATGAGTGTCCAGTCCAGGATGGATCTGGAGGAGCAGTCTGGTTGGGGAATCTATGAGATGGGTGAAGATTAATAGAGTAATATTGTTGTTAGAGGGATTGGAGGTCAAATTTGTCCAGTTGATATTTATGTCCCCTAGGATGATTGTTTCATTTTTTATTTTGGAGGAGATCCAAGCGGGGATATCTTTTAGTATGGGGATGTTGTTTTCTGATGGAATGTAGAGGGCAAAGAGGCAGAGATTTTTATATTTGTTTATTTTTAACAAGGCAATGGTTATTTCTGCATTGGCGAACTGGGGAATGTGGTTGGAGTATGGTATTATAGTGAGGGAATTTGTAAACATTATTGCAAATCTGCCTCCTTTTTTACTGGGTCTGTCAGATCTGACTACTTGACAGGTGGGAGGGGGGAGTGAATTTCAGAATCCTTGACATAAGGTTTAAGCCAGGTCTCGGTTAGGGCAATGATGTTGGGTTGATTATGGGAGAGTCATGCATGGAAGTTGGGAATTTTATTATGGAGGCCTTGATTATTTAGTGTTACCAAGCAAAGGAATTTGTGGGGGTTGGCTTGATGAGGAGGTGTGGGGTTATTGTTTGAGGTGTGGAAGGGGCCAGGGTTGGGGTGAATGTCACCAGACAATGGTAAGGTGGAGACAGAGTATTTAAGTCGGTTGTCTTTGCTTAGAGGTATGTTGGAGGTAGCAATGTTAGTGGAGATGGTAGTAGAGTAGTTAGGGGTAATGATGGTTCTGTGTGTAGGGGCAGGTTTGTATTTTATATTGGTGGACAGTATCTGTTTGTAGTAGTTGTGGAGATATGTCTGAAAAGCTGGCAGGATTACTGATGGTAGATATGGAGGTGGTGGGGGGAAAGAGGTGAGATGGTAAAGGATGTGAGGGCAGTTAGGTGCAATAAAGGGCAGAGAAGAAGTAAGAGTATTTATTCAATGCCTGCCTTCTGTCAAACCTCACTTCTCCTCCTCTTCCTATAAAATACTATTCTCCATGTATTGCCCCCAGAAATTCCATTTCTATAAAAATAATAACTAAAAACTGGAAAAGTAAAGCTAACCGCTCTAGTGTTGAATTTATTAGTATGCCAAAAATTGTTTGCTGCAGTGAACTGTATACTATAAAGATGAGAACTTCTAATATTGCACATTCATATAAGTCTTGGCTTAAACTTATTTGCTTGAAAAATATGAATTTTTGTAGATCTGTATAACTTTGATATATTAATCAGCTGTGGGCATATATAAATAGTTATTTGTTTTATAATTAATCTGTCTATTGTTATAAAAACAAAATAAAAAATACATTTAATTTCTTTCAATGAAATAAGCTCCTTTCCTTTTCTAAAGATCCAATCTCTAATCTACAGTCCAACTTTCCGCTTAGCCTCAATCCACTGTTACATTTCCTTACCAAGTTATTTGCATTAAACACATTGGTTCCCTTGTTAATTTCATACAGTAAATTACAGCCTTCTCATGCCTATTTTCTATACCCAACTTGTAAACATATCTACTGGTAAAATCTCCTTTCTCCATTCCTATACTAGTTTAGTTAATACTTTCTGCTTCTTTATAAATACAATATTTTGTAGGGTGGTTATTTTCCTTATGGGCTTCCATCCAAAATCCTAGAGACTTTCTCTCTCAAAGCTCTCCCCACCATATCATCATTATGCTGTTCAACTTAGATTTAAACCATTCTATGTGAGTTATATACATGAGCTGTAACTGCAACTGTGTATTTGCAAAGCATTTCTTCAAATTAGGCAACCTGAAACAACCTTATGGGGAGAATCAGCTTAAGCCACTTAACTCTTCCTCCGCCTAAATAAATAAAACTCTTTACTAATTATTATCCATAATTTCTCCTCTGGTTGATACAAATATACCTGACCTGTATGCATATAGGACTATCCATATCCAGAATCAAAAGCTTACAGTTTCTCAACTTTTGTATTATATTTAGTTTAGTTACTCCCCACATACCCTAAGCTGCTATAACAGAATCCTTTTTAATCCATACACCTGAACACTTTATCATATGAAGTCCACATAAGTATAGGTAGCGCTGAACCAATTCTTGCATGGATACATAGGTTATCAATACAGCCTTTGTTTATCTTCATTTTTTCATCTATCTAAAAGACTTAAAACTGTTTTTAAATCTTACACTACACCCAAGTGTCCTTTTCTGGATTTTTCAAAATCATTTGCAAATAACACCATCTTTTTTGAGTACAATACCAATGACATCCTTAAGTTTGTGATTCCTTTATTTTCTTTGCCAATGGCTTTAAATATAATGTAAATCCATCCACCCACAACACATTTTTTTCTACTTTGCACATGGGTAACAGAGGAGAAAAAGGACACTGATGCAAGGTTCCTCTGTTCAAACACAGTTTGTCAGAGAGGGACCCTCTCACCTTTATTCTTGTCTCCAACCCTTCATAAAGCAGAATACATTTAAAATCCCAAAGGATAAAAAGCCAGTAGTAAATGCACTCAATGTTCTGTCTTTCAACCTTCCGTGGTCAATATTTTTGCTGTCAGTGTTTCTGTCCTTCTGGATTTTAAATATAGCCTCTTAAATCCTCCTTATCAACCTTATTATTCTATCAGGGAATGCAAATGCTACCACTGCTCAACTCAAGAAATTCCAGCAGATTCATCTGAATTCTTTCTCTATATCAAAAGCCACAATCAATTATGGTGTTTTTTTACACACTGTTTCCCTCTGGATTATCACTGTTCTACTAATGCCATCAAATGTTTATTTCTTCTCAGTGAAAACCACACTGATCAACATTTATCAACTTTGGTAATATCTCTGCCATTCTCTTAGCAAGTATAGACAAGCAAGTTACACTAACAGTTTAAAATCAAAATGGGGCTATATTAAGACAGATCTGAAGAAGATTTTACCCTCTGAGTAATACAGCCACCACAGTTCTCTTCCAAAAATGCTAGTAGACACCTTCCTTTTAACATACAGTTAAACCAAATTTTCCATATCTTTATCACCTTCTTCCCTTCTAAATTACAGACTTTCAGAGAAATACCATTTGTTAATGCAGACTTTTCTAAAGACTGACTATACATAACCATTTTAGCTTATCTCCTCCTATCTTAACTTTTAGTTGTTGAGTCTCATTTTCCTATAACACTGTTATAATTGTCTTCCATAAATACTTGCAGTTGTACCTTTTCTTGGCCTCCCCATTCCTCTACTTTATATACATGTTCATAAAACGTATGAAATATGCCTAATACGTTTATAGGATCACTGGTTATTTTCTACAACCCTCTTTACTTTCTGTTGCATAACCCACTGTACTAGTCATTTCTGGATTCAAGAGTTACCCACAAATAGTTGCCTAAGGTCAGCCTTTCTAAACTCATGCTTATTATCCAAATCCTCCCTAATTTTCTCTTTAGTACTCTGTAACTACCCCTCTAGTTCTGAGATATTTCTCTTTCTCTGCAATGCTTCAGCCTTTGTCAACCCTACACCTCTTAATAATTCTTGTTACTTCTTAACCATCTCTCTCTAACACCTTACTTTAAATTCCACTTCATCCCACTTACTATCTACCCCTTCTGAAACAATTTCTGTATTTCCTAATAACTCAATCATACCCACTATCCATTCTTTAAATCATTCTCTTTTTAATAGACAAGTAGTGTCTCATCTTCACACAATTACCCTGCATCTTTATCTTAGTTTTTTTTGGTGAATGACCTGATATTGTTATTAGATGGGTCTCAGAGTTTTCAGTTAAATACAAATGCTTCTGTGAAATTCAATTTCTATTCAATCCTGTCTGGTTAATTTATTATGGAGAATAAGTACATTATGAATTCCTACTGCTAAAGTCAAATCTTCCTTACCAAACATCCCAATGTACCTCTTCATAAATCTATTCTCTTTGGTTATAGTTTCCCTTCTAAGTCCTCCTAATATATCCTTGCTATTGCAAGGCTCCAGTTCCTACCCATAAATAATATTCTCTGCTGAAAGTTTACTATTTCTCCCAAAATTGGGTGGTGTAGTGGTACAGTGGTTAGGGTAGTCACCTCACAGCAAAAGATTCTCTGGTTTGATTCTCAGCTGGGGTGCCTTCTCTGTAGAGTCTGCATGTCAACCTTGCATTTTCTAGCAATTAAATTGCTATGGAAATATCAGAAAGAAGGGAAAGTGGTTGATAATACTATATAGTTTGATATGTTAGTAGTAAAGCAGCTATGAATGTATTATCACACTTAAGCTACAGCAGTAAAGTTATTAAGAAAGTGAGGACAGTGGGGGTTACCTGGACTATTATAAGGGATATTAGGTTTGGAGAGATGAGGAGACACAGTGGGAAACTATGAGAGTGGGGGTACAGTGAGACAGGGATTGATTTAATTTGAGAGAAGAAGATACTGAGTATTGTCACTTGGAATCCATGATTGATCAAATTTATGTAAACAAAGTTACTCTTTGTGGTTTAGTGAGCATCCTTCTGGCCCAATGGAGAAAAAGGTGAGTATTTGGAGAAAAGGTAGCAGGTATGTCCACAAATTTATTCTTGCGATGAGCAGAGCAGGAGCAGAGCCAATTTTTACTTAGACATTATTTTAGTAATAACTTGAAAGCGCGTCTTGTCAGTCTGTTTTGTTTGCAAGGGGATAGAGTTCCAGTTTTTACTGATTTGGTAGGAATACAGAGGATCCCCAGCTGAGTTGCTTGTTTTGGACATGAAGAGGAGAGATTTGTTACTTGACCTTAGTAGTCGAACTGAAACATGGCTGAAGCATATTTTTCAATTATGGGTATTCCTCAGGGAAACTAATTAAGTTATGGAATATTTTGAATGGTATGCATGTGAGTTTTAGCCGGTGTAAATCTCTAACGGCTACACATTGGTTCATAGGTTCAAAGTTCATAACGCAAAGCTTATTTTCTTAAGGTATGTCTACTGCTTTACAAGTGATGGATGATAAATCAGCTGTGTACCTGCATTTAACTGAGTAATACTTAGTCACTTAATCTTCGCTCTTAGTGCTGCCACTATTTTCACCTTTTCTTTTTTGCATTAAACTACAGTCACACATGGTTACTTTGGATAGTATATTCTACAGTCCACTTCCTAGACACTTGTCTGAAAGACTACAGGTATCTCTTTTAGTTTATTCCAGTATCCCCTTCCTCAAACTGTTTTATTTTTATTTTTCAGTCCCTTTTACACTGCTCTGTCAGGGCCTCCCCTATTCCCAGCTGGCTGCCTGAAGTCCCTTCCTCTGGTCATCACCATAACTGCTTCACGAACAGAAAAAAATAAAAACTAAGTGTCTGAAGTGTATGTCCCACCAAAAACTCTGATTTCTTCTCATCTTCTAACTGAAAGATGTTTAAGCCTTTGCAGTACAGTGGTCTGCACACTACTCAGATGCTGTAGTCCAGGTCCCCTCCTCCCAAATCTGTTAACAGTTGTTTTAGCTTTCCTCTTAGTGCTCATTTTAACAAAACTAAATAATTACGTAGCTACAGTTAAATGATTATATTCCTGCAGCTTGAAATAGTTAATGGTCTGTTTTTGTTATTTTATGACACTCACCTGGGGCATGTAGTATATCTGATAGTTTTTGGTTTCTGCTTCCTGGTCTGTCTCATGGATCACTCCACTCGGGCTCACTCAGCTCCCCTTCCCTACACCCATTTCCCACCCACCCTCCTATGCCTACATTTATTTTAAACTAACCACTCCCACAATTCCCATTATCCAATCCAACAGCAACTGATTTAAAATACACCACTTCTACAGTAATTAACCCTATCCAATCCAGATCCACAGCAAAGCACATTAAACAGCTAAATAGTAGCTAAAGCCCATACCAATAAAAAGGAAAAAAAACAAAACAAAACAAAAAGAAAGAGTAGCTTTTACCTACTTCTTACCCCCACTAACAATCATCATGTTAAACCTATATATTACTCCTCTAGTAATCTTGTCAACTGCTACACTTCTTACTTGTTACCACTTCGACCTCTATAATTAATTTTTCTCCCACTCTACTCCTTTCTCCTACCCAAAAAGATACAGCTAAAGGCATTATCATATCCCCTCAGTCTATAACAACACACATCCTACAAGCCACTTACATACTACTACTCCACCAAACTTATCTTTGAATCTCCCTGAAATATGACAGGTACATAGTTAAAATATTAAAGATATTAATATAGTATCTAAACTAACTGTAAGTGGAGACATCCATCCAAACCCTAGTCCAACAACTAGCCAGAACAGCATACATCCCCAACCAGTCAACTGTCCACAGACTTTATCAAACCACACTAAAAAGCCAGGTGACCTCTTACTATATAACATCAATATCAGAAGTATGACTAACAAAATCCACAAACTACATGCCACTCTCCTTCTATATTCACAAGATACTGCTCTTATAACCGAAACCTGGATAAAACCTGATATTAACAATAATGAAATTCTTCCACCTGGATACAACATTCAGATAGAAAGGGCAAGAAGGGAGGTGGAATAGCCAGTTTATTTAAAAACAACCGTACTGAGGAAACCACAGAAAATAAAGCCCCTATCTTTGATAATGCAGAAATGCTTATTACATGATTAAAGATCAACTTAAACAAATTTGTAAATATAACCGGTAGCTATGTACCCCCCCCCACAGTAATAACCTCTCCAAAGTTGAAAATATGCTACAATGGTCCTCTACAACATTGCCCCAGGACACAATAACCATAGGTGATTTCAATTTAGCATTGTTAACCTGCAACTACCAAACTCCACTAATCACATCAACCTCCATGGCTTCTCCCAAATCATTCAAATACTCACTAAGACTGACAAGGCATCAAATAGGCACTCCATCCTTGATTGGATTTTAACAAAGAGAAAGAAAAGAAAAAGTAGCCCACTCAGTTAAGGCTGGAGGAAACACAGCGGTCAAATCCAAAACAGTAAAAACACTCCTCCCAAACATGGCTTTAAATCACTGTATATAGAAGTAACTTTACTAAAACAGAAGGTATGCGCTTTCAGACCATTTATCAGACCATTACAGAACACAAAATCTAGGTACTATTTAAAATAAACACTCAACCAATCACAGAAAGTTCAGCAGTCATGTGATAACATTAATAAAAAAAACTCCGAAACAATAAAAGCAGCCTACCATTTGTTAAAGACATAACAATAAAACAATATTCATATTATCAAATATAAAGATTTGTTAAGCTTATTCCAAACACAGTAATAAATCATATCAAAAAAAATACAAAATAAACAGGGAGAACCAATTATTAAGAAAGCAAAATTATCCATCAAAATACAAGCACCACAAAAACTGTGTCATTAAGAAAGGTCAACAACAATGCATAAGATTAATACCATAAAACAATTAATGCTCGGCACGCTCATCAGATCTTCAACTTTGAATAACTTCACTACTTATAAAAAAATTGACATACACTCCTTAAAGCTAAATTTCTATCATTCTCAATAAGCATTCACTCAGTTTCATTTTTACAACAAACTTACAATAAGCATTGTTGTTAATCAATTTACTTTAAAACATTATTTCTTGCATTTTACTAATTTTGTACTTGATCTATGATTCATGTCAGAATGCAAAATGCATACACTTCAAATTTGAATGCTATTCTAAGTTTTACTTGTTTCAAATCTTGCCTGAATTTTAATAAGTCGTTATTCTATATTAGATGTATCTATTATCTAAAAAATTTTGTATTTTTTTTCTAAGAAATTAACTAAAAACTCTTCCTGTATACAAACAATTAATAATTAAAACAGATATATATTAATATATATAAAATCCAAAGGTCCACAAAGGACATAAATATAACTTAAAACCTTTCCGATTAAATGATAAAAGTAAAAATCTTATTGTCAAAAGATGCAAAAAATTAATTATCTTCGCCATAAATGTTAACTATGTAGCGTGAGCTTCTCTGACAGAAACGTCTGTAAAAACGAAAGCTCAGAATAGTTTAGAGCCTTGGTTAAAACGTGCTCTAAAGCTTTAAATTCACAATTCAATACAGCTTAATGAAACTACATAAATAGTTTAAAACCACAGTTTTCAAAATAAAAATATAAATAATCAAAAATAATAATTTTAAATAATATATTAATGCATATAAATAAATAAAAAAGTATAAATTGTCTAATCAACAACACAAAATATTAAAATCATATATTCAATCTAATCAACATCACATATATTTAAAATAAATTATTATTCTCAAAAAACTGTTAGTCAAAATGAAATCTTATTTCATACGAAAGTGTCTAACTAATCTAAAAAATATGAATCATATTATCATATTGTGCATAGCCTGTATTAGGTGGCATATAGTACCTATAATTAAATAAGTTAATACTCTACTTAAAAAAAGTATAGCAAGCAACTTAAGTTAATAATCTGTAAATTAACTAAAAAGTTCCTTCTTATCAATTAATTCCAAGGTGAAGGTAGAAAAAAATTTAATCATAAATCCAAAAATAGGAGACCAGAAAAATATAAGATATACAGTCTGAGAGATAATGAGTTAAATATCCTTTAATTCTCTGTTTCTTGTCTAATTAAGCTAATTGTCTGGTGTGTTGTTACTCTTCTAATCTGTTGGTCTCTTTACCCATTCCTGAACTCTGTTGAAGTTCTAGAAAACTTGTTCATATGAGCATTAGATATTTAGAATATTGAACATTATCTTGCTGCATTGTGTGTATATCATATGTGTGATCATATGTAATGTGTAATGGTCTCTTCTTGTTGTTGGAAGTTTCACACAATTAATATAATATACATGTTATACAATAAGCCATATATATCATGTTATGACTATTACAATCATAATTATGCATCAATGGAAAGCATCAGAGACAGAATGATCATTACATCAGGATTTTTATTTTAGTACTTGCATTTTTTTTAAACAGTTTGATCGGATGTTATTAAATGTTTTTATTTTTGGTGTTTTTATATTTTTTATATACATATCAGTTTACAGCTTTCTGCTCCAACTGACAGTTAACAGGAAACAGTTTAATTTTGTTTTAATTGTTAAAAACTATCTGATTGTCTTATAGATTGGCGTTTGAATAATAGATAGGATAGTTTTATAATAGAAATTTTTAAAAAAAAAGCATAGAAATTTGCAAAAGTAGCTAATTATTTATATAGCAAAAGACATCTAATTAATTCAGGCACTAGGAAATAAGTAAAAAAATTTGAGAATTTTTTTTTTGGACAAGTGTATGCATTTTTTGCATTCTGACATGAATCAATGTCTGCTTATTTTATTGTATGTTTATTAAAAAGAGAAAGTTAACAACAAAATTAACATAAACAAGCTTGTAAGTGTATGATCAAAGTTGAAATTGAAAATAATGATTGCATTTTATTTAAGCCTTGCCATTGGATGTTGTGTATTATGTTGACCATTACAGCAGCAGTGCAGTTAATTGTGGACTGATCTGAGCGTGTGCGAAAATGCGAGCTATCTTATCTTATCTTTTTTTTTTATTGTTGCAACAAGAAAATTGTGCTCCTCTAGGGGTGGTCCCGTGGTTTTTTTTTTTGAATTTTGACAGTAATAAATCATAAAAGACATTGAGCAGAACAAAGGAATACTGTCAATGAAGTCAGAAACTCAGAGAATATACAATCTCAGACTTCTGAAAATAGGAATAAGACTAAATCAAATGGCACTTTCAAAATATTCGACTTCAGAAATACTACAGCTGATAGTATACCCAGCACCTCGGCAGGAGCTATACCTAAGGAAGGGACCAACCATACCCCTTTTTTCTATCAGTTTCCAGTACCAGTGAAAGAACATCAAATAAGAAACAGCAGAACACAGAGTCAAGAGAGAAAGAGAAAGACATTCCTATAACCACCCAGGAAAATCGATCTATGGTTATTAACCTGTTCAATATAACTTCAGACAAGGAAAGTATGAATATTTCATCAAAGGGCTTGACTTTTATTCCTTTCTTACATTCAGATTTAAGTGAATTTTGTGTTGATATAAGAATGTTTGCTAGAAATGTAACACTAAAATCCATTTTTGGTGAAAGTACAGTCCAGCAAGTACCCTACAAGAAACCAAGTTTGTTTACTCCAGTCAACCATCTGAAAATGAAAATGTTTATACGTTTATGTGAAACAGAAGTCGCCAAGTTAAGAGAAAAAGAAAAGAGAGGAAAATGCTTCATCAATATGTCTAAAGGTGAAGTAGAAGCCTTAAAGAAATTACAAGAGAGAAAAGACTTGGTGTTTAAACCTGCAGACAAAGGAGGAGCCATAGTAGTAATGGAAGCAAATTGGTATAAAAGAAAAATGTTATCCATGCCAAGTGACCAGCAGACTTACTGTATAATAAGAAAGTCAATTCAGGAACAGATGGTGGCAAAGATAAGTGATGAATTGTATGAACTATTAATGGAGAGAAGAATTAATGAAGAGTTATTTACCTTTCTAATGGTTGATCATCCCATAATACCACACATTAGTGGACTACCAAAGGTGCACAAAGATGCGATGGACCCACCTTTATGGCCGATAGTAGCCGGGACAGGATGGGTTACAGAACCCATCTCCATGTATGTGGAATGTGAACTAAAACCGCATTTATCTAAACTGGAAAGCATTATTAAAGATACAGGAGAGTTCTTAGGACAACTTTCAGTTGATATGAAAAAATTAGAGCCAGGTACACCACTTATTCTGGTAACTATGGATGTGAACAATCTTTTTACAGTAATACCGCATGAGTATGGAATAGAGGCTATTAGAGATCTTGCTGGAGAGATTGGATTTAATGCTGACCTTATTTGCACCTTATTAGATATTATATTGCACAATAATATATTTGTATATGTAGAGAATTACTATTCACAAAGGTGGGGTGTAGCTATGGGCACTCCATGTGCAAATACCTATTCTAATATGGTATTAGCAAAGTGGGAACATAAGAAAATATTGAATGAGAATAATCCTTGGTTGAGACATCTCCTATATTATGGGAGATTTGTGGACAATATTTTTTTAGCATGGAAAGGACAAGAAGAAGAAATAATAGCGTTTGTTGACTACTTACATTTGTCTATAGAATTCCTAAGGTTTACCATAAAATACTCTAGGACAGAAATTGATTTTCTTGATGTGAAATTGAAATATATATCATCCCAAGGTTTGATTACTGAACTACACCAGAAAGAGACATGGAGGAACCATTACTTACATCGTGATAGTATGCACCCCAGGCATATATAAAAGAATATTATGAACAATCAAGCAACACGAATATCAAGACTATGTACAGAGAAACTTACTTATAGGAAAGAATGTGCCTCATTAGCAAGACATTTACAACAACAGGGCTATAAAGGAAAAGATCTTTGTAATAATGAAGATATTGCTAGCTTAAGAGATAATACGGGATGTCCCTATTATCAGAATACTACAACTGGAACTACTTTACCATATAACAGGAAAGGAACTATGGCAAATGAGCTTAGGTGTACTCTGACATATAGCACAGATAATGCCCAGATATGTGAAGTGGTGAAGAAATATTGTCCGGTCCTTATGGAAGACACTAAAATATGGAACATAGTGGGAGATCAGCCAAAATTTACATTCAACAATAGGAAGAATTTAAAACGTTTATTATGTAATAAAGGAGGACCGACTAGCACTATACCTCCCCATGCCATGGGCACTAAGAAATGTGGATGATGCAAGGCTTGTAAATATATTAACACTGAACCTAATTTCATCCATCCTGTATCAGGCCAACATTTTAATTTTAAAGTCTCAGCCACATGCACCTCACAACATCTGGTCTATATTGCAACCTGTAAGGACTGTACAGCGTTTTATATTGGAAAAACGAACCAGCGATTTAAAGAACATTTTCTAAGGCACCAAAAGGATATTATTCATCTGGATCAGCAAAATAGTTTAGCAAGTCATGTCATAGCCCATCCCATACATAATTTTGTTTTTCAGGTTATTGAATTAATATCAGTAACCAACAGGGGAGGTGATATTAGAAATTTGACAGAGAACAAAGAAATTAAATGGACAATGAACTTAAAGGCACACAAGTCACCTGGGATAAATGCTGTAGTCCCTTTAAAACCAATCCTAAGAAACAGGCATGTCTCAGCTAAACCAAAGTAAAGTACTCAATGCAAGGAACATGATTAGTTCACAAAAAGGTGTGTGTAGATGGAAGTATCTGAATGGCTAGTAGTTATTATATATTCTGAAACTAAGAAACTGAAATTTCATCGAACTGAAGAAGGCTAACAGCTGAAAGCACTTTTCATGTGTGTTTTACTAAATAAGCTCACCAGAGTGAGCCTTTTAGTTTGGGATTCATTTTAAAGCTTTTAAAGAAAAAAAGAAGTTATGTACATACCATAACGTTCCATGTTAGTTGTTGTCTTCTCGCCTTCTTTCTTGCTGGTTGGGTTCGGAGCCAATCCTCGGCTCCGACTCGGCCATCTTCAAAAGCTCGAGAGCTGCTTACTGGCTCGAGGCCCCCTATATCCTATGATGCCTGGCGCTAGATACCCAGATCTCGTTTGGTAAGTCTAACTGCAGACATAATAAGAAAGGAATCCTATCCTAGAATGCATAAATCCTACTGGAGAGACTACTAGTTGGAATGGAATAGCCGGAGAAGACTCAGCCAGTGAAAAATCAAGAGGAACTCTTCTCGGTCCACTAGGATAGGGGGATGGAGGGTGGGACGCAAGAAAGAAAGAAGAAGACAACTAACATGGAACGTTATGGTAGGTACATAACTTCTTTATGCTAAGTTGTCTATCTTGCCTTCATTCTTGCTGGTTGGGACAGCATCCCTAGCACGTAAAACCCTGGATGACCCATCGGAACAGACTCTTCAGAACAGTGCAACCAAAATCAGCTCTACTCCTGGAAACCACATCCAACTTATAATGTGAAATGAAAGTATGTGGGTTGGCCCACGTAGCCGGAGCACAGATAGATTCTATGGGGAACCTAGCCTGAAAGGCCACCGAAGTGGCTAATGCTCTGGTGGAGTGACCTTTTGGTTTGACTGGCAATTCTTTATTCCTCAGTTGATATATAAATGTGATGATGGAAGTCAACCACCTGGATAAGGTTACTTTGGAGACTGGAAGACCTTGTTTACCCACAGCATAAGACAGGAAAAGTTGGTCCGATTTTCTAATGTCCTTAGTTCTATGCAAATAAAAGCATAGTTTCCTGTGAACATCTAACTGATGCAACTTATATTCCCCCCTGTTGGAGTGGTTAGGAAAAAACACTGGGAGGTCTATGGACTGATTTTAGTTATTCTCTGAAGAGACCTTAGGAAGGAAGGAAGGAAGAATTAGTCCTGAGAGCAACCCTGTCATTGTGGAACATGAGGTATGGAGGACGGATAGAAAGAGCCTGAAGTTCCGAAACTCTTCTGGCTGAAGTAACAGCTACCAGAAAAAGGGTTTTCCAGGATAAGAACTTCAAGGAACAAGAAGCTGCAGGTTCGAAAGGGGGCAAAATTAGAGAAGCTAAAATCAAATTTAGATCCCATGGTGGTGGAGGATCTCTCACTGGGGGCCTGAGCAGAGTGGTCCCTTTGAGAAAGGCTCTACATAACTTATGAGACATGATATTGTTTTCTGACAGGCCAATGTGAAAATGTGAAATTGCAGCTAACTGAACTCTAATCGTAGCGGAAGCAGACCCAGCATGGAAGGGTTCCGCAAGAAATTCCAAAATGTAGTGTACAGGGGCTGAAAAGGGGTCTATACTCTTAGCCTCTGCCCAGGAAGAAAAACGTTTCCACTTACTAGCGTAAGATTTTCTAGTCGTACACTTGTGCGATGACAAAATGATTTCACACACAGAGGGGGAGATATCTGGAAGCCTGGCTAAAGTTGGAAGTGGGGCAACCAAGCAGTGAGCTGGAGAGATAGTAGGGATTGGTGCAGCCTGCCTAAGTGATGAATCAGAAGGTCTGGAACTAGGTCCAGAGTCCAAGGCTGCTCGAGAAGATGGCGATGCAGGAACGGGAACCATATTTGTCGAGGCCAGTAAGGAGCAATGAGGATAATTTTGCATCCCAATACGGTAGCTTTCTGTATTAGCTTCGGGATTAGGGGAAAAGGAGGGAATGCATAAAGAAGTCCCTGAGGCCAATCGTGGACTAGATCGTCTCTGGGGGAATGTCCAGGAAGTGGAAGGCGAGAGAAGTTGCTGCACTTGCTGTTGAAGGGAGTTGCAAAAAGGTCGCAGCAAGGTTGGCCCCATTTGCAGAAGATTTGGTCTGCAACTACCTGATTCAGAGACCACTCGTGAGGCATGAGAATTGCTCTGCTCAGCCTGTCTGCTATGACGTTGGACCTCCCAGGGATGTGCGTTGCAATCAGAAACCACTGGGAAGAGATCGCCCACTGCCAGAGTCTGAGTGCTTCTTGACATAGGGGGTAGGACTTGGTTCTGCCCTGCTTGGTGATGTACCACACTACTGACATATTGTCCGTTTGAACTGCAATGGTCCAGGAAGGAAGAGAGTCCTGAAGAGCTTGCAATGCTAAGAGCACGGCCCTCATCTCCAAGATGTTTATATGCAGATGGTACTCGTGAGGTTGCCAGGTGCCTTGGACTGTTCTGCCCTGATAATGCCCCCCCCACCCGATCAGGGAGGCGTCTGTGGTCACCATAGCAACTGGAGGGGGGAGTACAAATGGTCTGCCATGGGACACTGATGTGGAGACCATCCACCACAGGAGATGCTCCCTGCATGCTTGTGTGATCATAATCATGTAAGACATGGGAAGCTGCTGGAAGGACCATTGGGTGAACAGAAGCGACTGAAGAATCCTCATGTGAAAATGAGCTAGAGGGACAAGTATGACCGTTGCTGCCATGAGACCCAGAGTTTGGAGAACAAACCTGGCTTGGATTTTTTTGCATGCTAATAAAACCTTCACATGTTGGCGAATCACTAATACCCTGTCTTGTGGAAGGCTCGCTGACATGTCTTTGGTATTTAAATTTGCGCCTATAAAGGTGATAGATTGACAGGGTGACAATGCAGACTTTTCGAAATTTATTGTGATACCTAGCCTGGAGCAAGTCTCGATAGTGCAGTCTCTGGCTCGCACAAGGTGATGCCTGGTGGTAGCAGTGAGGAGCCAGTCATCTAGATATGGAAACACCTGGAATCCTTGCCGTCTCAGGTGAGCGGTAACTACTGCCATACATTTGGAGAACACCCTGGGGGCTGTGGTGAGACCAAAGGGCAGAGCTCTGAACTGATAATGGCTGGCTCCCAGCCAGAAGCAAAGGAATCTTCTGGAGCGTCTGTCCATTTTGATGTGGTAGTACGCATCCTGAAGATCTATAGAGCACAAACAAATTGTCCTGACCCAGGAAGGGTAAAATGGACTGTAGCGTGACCATCCGGAACTTCGTTCTTTGTACAGACCTGTTCAGTCTGCTGAGATCCAGAATGGGTCTCCAGTCCCCTGTCTTTTTTGGTACCAAAAAGAACCTTGAGTAAATTCCGGATCCTTGTTGGTCTGCTGGGACTTGCTGGATGGCCCTTCTTCTTAGCAGTTTTGAGACTTCTTGAACTGCTTGGTCCCTTAAATTGGCCTTAGATTGGGTGGAACGTCTGGAAGGGACTTGTTTAACCTTAAGGGGGTCCGAACAAAGGGAATTCTGTAGCCTCCGGATATAACAGATTGTACCCATCTGTCTTGTGTTACATCTTGCCAGGCTCTTGGGTACAGCGATAATCTTCCCCCGACTGCCTCCAGAGGTGGGCAGCTGGGCAACCCTTCAGGGATGCTGGAAGGGCTTCTCAGAGAAGGATTCTCTGCTGCCCTGATTTTGCGGACCCACTCTGCCACGAGGGCGGCGTCTATTATTGTTCTCTCCTCTGCCCCTGGAGGGGAACTCACCACGTGTGTCCGGCAAGGCTCCCTGGGATTTCCGGAACCACATCTTCCCACTCTTCTGACCCTTGGAATATGGTCTGGAAGGAGTGGAAAAATGGACTCCTACGGCAGAGAGAGTCTTGCCTTCCTGCTCACACCTGGTAAGGGTGTCCTTCACCTGTGATCCAAAAAGAGAGGAACCATCAAAGGGGGTGTTGGGGAAAGACGCTCTGAAAGGTTCTGCAAAGTTACATAGCCGCATCCAAGCGTGCCTCCTTAGGGCAACGCCTGTGCCTGCGGCTTTACTCACTCCATCGGCTGCATACGAAATGAGCCTCATGGAGGAATTTACCACTGAATTAAGAGTCACCAGCTGGGAGGCTGCCTTAGGCTGGGCCCCCTCAGCTGATGGATCTCGGAGGGTATCTCCAAGCTCTTTGAGTAGATCCCTTTGAAGACGGATAAAGTGGCACAAATAATTCAGGGACCTCATGGAAAAGGTCGCTGACGAGAACATCCGCTTCCCATATCTGTCCATCATCCTGGACTCCTTGTTAGGGGGATGGACAGATGAAGAAGTTTCTGCCAACTCCTTTTTTGTGGCCACCGCTACAACCATGGCATCAACGGGGACACCTTTAGTCAAAAACTGTTTGTCCTGTGGTGCAGTAATGAATTTGGCAGGTCTTCTGGGGGTCGGTTCCACTGTGTCTGTAGCTGACCACACCTTCCAAGCCACCACAGACATCAGTGGATCGAAAGGCGGAGACACCCAGGAGGTGGAAGGTCAGGATCCAAACGAGTCCAGGAATTTCCGACTCATCCTCAGAAGGGCTTAGGGCAGTCCAGTTCCCCCTCTGCCTAAGCATCTCAAGAATGTCTGAGAAGGAGACATCTTCAGAGGGGGATCTTGGGGACCCTTCCGAATCCTCTAAGTCGGTATCTGATGTGACAGACTCAGGGGAGTCAACATGCTTCCTCTTGCATTTCCTCTTACGAGGTGGCTCCTCTGAATGATCAGGGGAGGCCTCGGAAAAGGAAGACACACCCAAAGGGGTGTCCTAGAGCACTGGATCCCCATGCTTGGGATCTGGAAGAGGGGCAGAGGCTGACGCAGGCACCACAGGGGGAGGAGCTGATGGGGTTGATCATGGGACTGACTTGGGAGCCAGTACACTCCTCATCACCTCGAAGGCAGCCCTGCCCAGACGCAGAGAGGGCTCCGGTTCCGAAGAAACCAGAATCCCTCTCCGCACCGAGGGGGATGGCTCCGAGGCAGATATGGGAGCCGAGCTCACCTGAGATGAAGCCCCAAAGGGGAGATTGGGGTCTGACAAGGGTCCGATGCCACTCGCCCCCTCGGAGCCAACGAGGGAGTCCCAGTGCCCAGATCCCTCCAGGGACGGTACCATGGAAGGGATCGGAGCCGACGACGAAACTGAAGGAGAAGGTATCAGAGCCGACGGTTTCACGACTCGAACCCCAATGAACTCTGGCTCTGAGCTCAAAGGATGAGTCAGAGGAGGAATATCTAGAGACGTGGATGGAGCCGACACCTGATGAGGGGGGCTGGGCAACATTTTGGCTAGGGCCTGCGATTTTAGCAGCCTACTGACCACTCCTTCCAAGTCATGGTCCAAAAGTCTTGAGGAACGAGAAGAGTGAGATGAGCGATGACTACGCTCTGACTGGAGCAGAGATGATCTCGGAGCCGAACGTATTGACTCCAGAGAAGGAGACCTGGATCTTTTTCGACTCTCAGATGGCTCCGAGGAACATGTCGGAGCCAACTGGGAGGGAGGAACATCGGTTCCAGCTGGAGTGGAGATGGATGGTATAGTTTCACGCAATGACGGCTCCGAACTGGGAGCCGAAGGTTTAGGTGGCCTGGAAGATTTCACAGGCTGAGCCTTGGCTGGTGAATCTTGGGGCTTTAAGCAAACCCCTCAGGATCAACTTGTTTTTGCGCTCCTGCAGGACTCTTGGACTGAAAGCATGGCAGATCGAGCAAGAGTCCTGCAGGTGCACAGCGCCCAGACAATAAACACAAGAAGTGTAACCATCTGTCAGAGACATCTTCTGACAGCATGAGTCACACTTCTTGAATCCAGACGACTTAGGATCCTTGGACATCCTGAAGGAAAACCAAAGAACAAAGAAACACACACAGAAAGATTAAGGTAACTAACCACTAAAAATTACATACTATAGTTACCACAACCAAACTACAAGCACTACTACAAACAAAAACTATACTTAACTATCACTAAACACTAACAGTGATAATAAAGGAATTTTTTTTTTGTTTTTTTTTTTTTTAAAGAAGGAGATAGAGAGAAAAGGTTATCCTCTAACTTAAACGGAAAACCTTTCTGAGGTAAGGAAAGGGAGAGAAGGGGGGAGGGGAAACTCTCTAATTAAAACGAGTTTCTTAGGAGAAGTAACAAGGATTAGGAAGAGACTAGCTACAATACAACAGATTTATCTAAACGATCAATGCTACACTAAAACTAACAGTTTTATGACAAGAAAAACGATAATAATAAAGTTTTATATGACCTGAGCCAGTAGAACAACCTCGCAGCAGAAGCGGCAAATGAGTTCTGGGTATCTAGCGCCAGGCATCATGGGATATAGGGGGCCTCGAGCCAGTAAGCAGTGATCGGCTCCAAACCAAACCAGCAAGAATGAAGGCGAGATAGACAACTTAACAGCTATTATTCAGAACTTATTATTGTGAACTGAGAGCACGTCAGCATAGCTGATGAGAGCCCTGTGGAAGTAAGCGTTATTTTCAACTGTGAAATAAAATTTTTTTGTGGTTTTAATGAGACTTGGACTAATGAAAAAGGGCTTCAGTTTACAGCTTGAAAGCATTTGCTAACTTGGCATCAATCCTGAAGGTTTTAAGGGAACTACTAACCAAGACTATAACTTAAGACTGAAAGCAAGCTAGCACAGCTGATGAGAACTCTATGAAGCAAGTGCTGACTTAATTGCTAAACAGACTTGCTATTTCGCTATATTTCTGAAAGATCTTGGAATTTATAATTTGTTTCAAGAAATACGTACATACACCTAACACACTGTTATTTGTGGAGATTATTACAATACAGCATTTCAGCTTGGTGGTGCATAAATTATCTTCTCACTTATTGTATAACCAACTTACTATGATTCATAAAATGCTTAACCAACCTAAGAATACTCCTGCCTTCAAAATCTCCGACACCCTACACCACTAATCGTGTCTTTTACTCCAGCAGTAAATTGTTAATAAATGTAACTAAGTCCAACAATGCTGCAGGAGACTTTCTCTTCTCAAATTGTATAGCTAGAATTTGGAATACATTGCCTATAGATTTAATATCTACCACTAACTTACCTCATTTTAAAAAAGACTTAAAACTCATTTATCCAAAACAAAGTTATGCTCTTGTACTAGTCCTGGTTACTTTCTATTTTCCTAGGTTTCTAACTCTGGAACTAAAGTACAAATATTTGTAAGGATATACACCACCCTTCATATTTTGTCTATGTACATGGCATCTAATGATTTTTAGCTATGAGTATTTTAACATACCCAAAATTACTTTGTAGATTTTCTTAATATAGTGTTTGTATACATTTTCTCTGAGATCTACGTGGAGCATGTTATACATGAATATGTGCATAGTACTTTTACTCTATGTTACTTGTGTTAATATGATACTTTTCTGTGTTACATGTAATCTTGTTTATGTACGTCAGCATTTCTTCTATTTTATTTTGGTGCTTTTTCCCCAGCCTCTGCTGAAATAGGACTTGTGTCCAGTCTGACTTTCCCTGTAAACAAATGTAATATAAAATAAATAATAATAATAATATACCAGGCTAACGACCACCAGGGTGTTTATAAGCCTAGCCCTGCAATCCAACCCAGTTGAGTCCCTATGTATCTTGGGCATTTATTATGAGGGGGTATGTTAGAAAAGAATTTTCCATAGGTTATGTGTTGTTTGCGTGTGTGTGTGTGTGGGGGGGATGTACCTTTTGTCTGTGATGTAAACATTATACCAAACCCAATCAGTAAGGTATTTGCTGCAAGGTTGGCTATTTTATTGCAACTTGTAACAAGTTTAGTTTTAAGGATGGTATTGAGATTTGTAAAGAAGTGGAATACATATAGAATGAATGAGAGTAAGAAGGTGGTGGCTGTGTACTTTTTTGTGGACTCTGTGAGAAAACATTTTGATCTGTTGAGTGATCTTAGTTTCTAGTGGGTCTCTTTGATGGCCTGGAGCAGCTGTTCTGTGGACTGGAAAATCTGACCAGCCTCATATGCAAAGCTATGGAAAGACTTAATATGGAATTAATCAACCAGGACATAGGCAGCCTTCAAAAACTGGACCCATCTCAGTTTGGATTCATCAAGGGCAGGTGATGCTTACTCAACCTGGTGCATTTTTTTGAAAAGGTCACCAAAGCAATGGATGAAGGCAAACTAGTACACACCCTATACCTGGATCTGCCCACAGCTTTTGACACAATTCTCCACTCAAGCATAACAGAAAAGCTAAATGAACCCTTATGTCACCCACTGAATTGACAACTGGCTCAAAGATAGCATGCAGATAATCAAAATAGGGGTATTTAACTACACAAAGAGACTAGTCACAAGTGGAGTTCCCTGAGATTCTGTGCTAGGACTTCTCATGTTTGGCATCTCCTTTTCTGAAGTAAAAGCCAATACCATAGGGCTCTGGCTGACTCATTTTTATAGACGATCGCAAGCCAGGAGCAGTCATTGAATCCCCAAATGACTTAGCCATCCTGCAGGAAGGTTTGTCTCAAATAAAAAAACTGGTGCCAAAATCATGGACTGAAACTAAATGACAAAACTTGCAATACTGTATCCTTTGGGAAGCCATCAACTCCAGGGAACTACCATACTGACAATATGTCCACAAGATTTGACCCAGTCGTTCAGGATTTGGGAATTTATGTGCACAGTGACCTAACTTTTGACCAACATGTGTCTATTGTAAGAAAGTCCTTCTATATTGCACAGTATATAAACAAAGGGATTGTATCTAGATATAGGGATTTCCCTTCACTCATCCCTCATTAGGCCAATGACTGAATATAATGCCCCCTTTGGCATATGTCTGTCCAGACATGCAACAACTGCAGCATCCACAGAGATACCTTACCGAAAGGATACAAGGCCTAAATGTGGACCGACTCAAAGCTCTGTCACCATACTCAGTATCCTACAGACTGCTAAGACGTGACCTGCATCTGTTATACAAGGCATCTTCAGATCCATTACTGATGTCTTTACTGAACATCAGCAAGTCAAATGGCATCAGAAATATTATGTTTAAGGATGTAAACATCTTCTACAATATCAACAGAATGGCTGTCGGGACAGGTATACCTCACAGAGGATACCACTGCTGTGGAACAGATTCATCATCCCCATAAAACAAAGTTCATCCCTGTCCATATTCAAGCGCAACTTAGACTTGCGGATGGGAAACAGAAAATTTACCCCAGGACTGCCCCCTGTAATTCTAATGGACAGAGGTGATTCATAAATGCTTTAGCCCATACATGGGTCCCCACAAATTATCTCTGGTATGATCCCAGTTAATCTTATTAGGGGTAATATATAAATATTGACCACTGAATAAGTAAGGCCAAACCATAACTGAACAAGATAGGTTATTTTAAACACAAAAAGGGAAGCGGGCTAGGCTTAAAATGGCCCACAAGTGCAGCTAGCCTAGTACTTACCTATGAACCTACGGAAATCCTGTTGAGTGATACCTTATAGGGTATCTAGTAATTGTGCAGAGCAGATGAGTATTACATCATCTGCATATTGAGTGAGGGTTGCTTGTTGAGAAGTAGTATGGAGTTTGTTGATAAATATGGTAAAAAAGAGAGACCCAAGTATTGAAACTTGGGGAACCACAGTTGTAACTGTCAGGAAAGTTGAGAGGTCTTGCTTCAACTTGACTATTTGTTGCCTATTTCACAGATAACAATGGAACCAGGCTACAGCTGACTTGTTTAGGCCAAGAGATGCTAGTTCATATAATAGTTTCTAATGCGATTCCATGCCAAAGGCTTTTGACAGGTCAAGAAAAATAGTAAACCAAATGATACCTCCTAAATAGTGTCCCAGCCACAGAAAAGGGTCAACCCCAATAAATGTTGTCTGCATTGTTTAGAATAAATACATTTTACTGTACATAATACATGCTGAGTGCTTTTGTCTGCTCAGGGACTTCAGAACAAAATCAAACAAATTCAAACCACCTTTTAAAACAGTAGGCACCACCCTATTCGTGTATTCTCCAACTCTTACTTGCACTACAATAGTGAATATCCACCCCACCAAAAGAGTAATATTATTGAGGGGTAATTAGTAAGAGTGGCTAGAATGACCTCCCAATACAAGGATTTTTTGAGTGAAAGTGTCAAAATCCAATATTTTTTTCTTCAGAGGGCTTGTCCTCTTAGTTTAGTTAAAAAGGCAGCAGAGGAGGTACAGTTAGGATGGGGTGAAAAGTAAACTCCCCTGTTGGAGGAAACTGATGGAAGTAGATTTCATGATGCAACCATGACTATCTGGAATTTTCTCCATCTTACAAATTGGTTTAGATGACTGAGATCCAAGATGGGTCTTAGGTCACTGATCTTCTTTAGTACTATAAAGAACCTGGAGTAGACTCCAAACTCTAAATGGCCACTGGGGACTGGCTGGGTTACTCTTTTTTCTAGCAGCTTTGAAATTTCTATGGCTGCTAAATCCCACTGACTGGGTGGAACATTGGGAACTTTCTTCTCTACCTGTGGTGGGAAGGAAAGGGAATTGAATAGCCTCTGGATATTATTCTTAGCACCTATGAATCTGATGTTATCAAGTGCCAGGCTTGAGGGAGAAAAAAAGAGATATGACCCCAAATGCAGGAACTGTTCAGGAATGTTGAAAGATTTTCTCAGAGAATGGGCCACAAAAGTCTTCATTGTGTGGACTGCCTCTGCCTCTTTGGTGTTGTGCTAAAATTGTGTCTCCCTATGCCACAGAGAGGTCTGTCACCTTGTGAGTCATAGAAAGAACTCTGTGATTTGTGGAACCACATCTTCTTCCCCAACCACTTGTTCCTACAGAGATTTCTTTGGGGGGGGGGGTAGAGAAGTGCAGTTCCACTGTAGAGAGAGAGTCTTACCATCTTGTTGGCTCCTGGTGAGTCCATCCTTGATATTTAGTCCAAACACAGTTGAACTACCATAGGGGACATTTATAAACAACTTAAAGCATTCTACAAAGTCACATAGTTGAATTTAGGAGTGATGATGAATGGATATGCTACTGCCTGCTGTTTTGGCCATATGTGTTGTGTTACAGAGAAGATGTATCGCCACATTAGAGGAGGACTGAAGGGTAAAAAGCTGGGAGTCCACTGTTTTTTGAACATCCACAGGCAACATTCACAAGTTGGACTTGATGATCTCTTTAGGCAAGTGTCTCTGGGACCTTGTTAAATGGGCTAAGTAGTTCAGTGATCTAATGGCAAAAGTCACTGATGCATATGCCCACTTTGCCAATCTGTCCATTGCCTCAGATTCTCTGATGGGGGGATGAATAGGCAAGCTTTCTTCCAATATCTCTTTCTTTATGGCCGTTGACACCACCACAGCATCTACAGATGGACCCTTACTCCACTGCCTCCTATCTGTTGGCACAGATAATATACAATTGGCTTTCTTCGGTATGGGCTCCATGACATTAGGGTCCTTCATCATCTGTTGAGCCATAAGGTTGATAAGCAGTTCAACAGGGGGTACCACCCAGGACAATGCTGGTCCAGAACCAAAGGCCTGCAAGAATACTGACTCATCTGGAGAAGGGTCTTGGGTCATACAACCCCCCTGTTTCATTAACTCTAGAATATTGCCAAATAAGACATCTTCAGAGAGGGAGTGAAGGAACCCACTCCTTCCTCTAAGTCAGAATCTTCACTGAAAGACTCTCGTGATGAGTCTAGGTGCTTCTGCTTGCATATCTGTTTTCTAGAGAGACCTTCTATGGGGGTTCAATAGAAGGGTCAGAAACAGATGGGAAGCTAATGAAGCAGATTTCCTCAGAAACACTTATTACTGGCTGTCCCTGTACAACAGGATGAAGAGGCGAAGAAGCAGAGTACAGATGGGGTTTGGGTGGAACCGAACAGACTGAAACTACCTTGTCTTTGGTATTTGACAAAACCCTTTCAAAAGCCTCAGAGACCAAGGTTACTACTGGAACCAATGTTTCCCTCTGTTCCGAAGAAGAGAGGGGAAACCTCAGCACCAATGAGCCTCTGCCCCAAATCCAGGATCAGACCCAAGTTATCCAAGGCCAAAGCACCAAGAGGGAACATTTTGCCAATATGAATACCTGCAACTAGGGGTACAGAAAATAGGCAAGAGTGGGCTGGAATTTACTGGAGAATCCAGGCAAAGGAAACAAAATATTGGGAGCAAATAACTCAAACAGGAAAGGTAACAGAGTGGGACGAGAAGAAGAAGACATTTGGATTGCAGACTAGAGATGGCCTTTCCTACTAGAGCTTGCTCTCAGAGTACAGGCAAAAAGAAAGGGATAATGTGATTTTAAGTGAAAGACCTACTCTAGTAGAGTTTTAATTGAAATGAGAAATGAGAACAGAAGCAGCCATTAAAAAGTGATAATTAGTAGGGCATATAAAATACTATATGATAACAATAAGAATCAATCAAAGGAGTTTAGAAAAAAATTGGGAACAGAGACTGGAAAAGCAATTTACAAGAAAACAATGGGAAGACAGATGCATGGCTCCCAAGTAAGCAACCAAGTCTGGAAAGTTTAGGATCTTTACTTGGAAGTATTTGCATAGGTATTTTTATACCCCGAGCAGACTTCAAAGTATTTTTCCTCAAGCAGATAGCAAATGTTGGAGGTTTAATGTAGAAGAAACAGGTAACTGGGAGCATATGTTTTGGGAGTGTAATGAGTTGGCAGATTTTGAAAAGTCCGTACAGAGCACTTATCAAGAAATATTTGGTAAGCAAGGAAATGATCCTTTTGAATTTGGATATAGGATCTGAATTGCGTAGATACAGTAAGACCTTAAGAAGTTTCATTTTATACATTACTAAAAAGGCAATTACTAGAAAATGGAAATCAAAGTCTACACTAACTACATTTGAGGTACTGAATATCATAAAATAGATAGAACAACTGAAAGATGGCTCTTTACAATTTATTTTTTTATTTTACTTATTTAACATTTGTTGACCGTGAAAGTCCGACTAGGACAAAGCCTATTTTCAGCTGAGGCTTGGGAAGAAATGCTCCAGATGCATGTGTTTAGAATGTGGGAGGAAATCGGAGTACCCGGAGGAAACCCACGCGAACACAGGGAGAACATGCAAACTCCGCACAGAAGGCACCCCAGCCAAGAATCGAACTGGAGAACCTCTTGCTATGAGGCAACAACATTAACCGCTGCACCACTGCACTGCCCGCTTTATAAAAAGGGAAGGAGTAAATTATATAGAAGTAAATGGAAATTGTGGGAACATTATCTGCATAATAATGTTCAGGAGGAGGAGTAGGTTTAAGGGAAGGCAGGAATTCAGCAATTTATGTAATGTTGGACTGATTATACTAGCAAGGAAAATATATGTGATGAATATTGTATTTAAATGGAGGGCGGCCATGGTGGTGCAGAGGTTAGCGTTGCCACCTCACAGCAAGAGGTTCTCCAGTTCAATCCTTGGCTGGGGTGCCTTCTGTGCAGAGTCTGCATGTCCTCCCTGTGGTCATGTAGGTTTCCTCCAGGTGCTCCGGTTTCCTCCCACATCCCAAAGACATGCTGTAGGTGGATAGGATACTCTAAATTGGCCCTAGGAGTGAGTGCGTGCGTGTGTGTGGACGGTTGGGCACCGGGCTGGCAACTCGACACTGTAAAACTCCACTGCCAATCATGAGTGGATAGGTGATCCACTGTGGCAACCCCTAACCGGGAAAAAGCCGAAAGAAGATTGTATTTAAATGGAAAATGTTAAAACGGTTTGGTTTCTTTCCTGTTAATACATGTTTGCCTGAGTCTTTTTTAAACACCTTTACTGAATTATCACTTGTGACATATGCACAATTACATTTATATAAAAGTAATCAAACTATATTTACAAGTTAAAATTAACAAACATGCTTCACATATACTGCTATATATCATATAACCTAAACAATGTTACATAAATTATTCAATTCCTGTCCCCTTTTTTAAACAAGAAACATCTTTATTAAACCATCACTTATGACATATGCAATCATACATTTATATAAATGAAAACAAACTACACCAACACAATCCTAGCTGCAAGCATTTTACATCACAAACCATACTCCTCTACCTCTGAACTTGGCACATTTAATTCTTCTATAAACATTTCCATTAGTATCTTTTCTTGAATTCTGTATTTCTCTGCTTTATACAGAAGTTCATAGAATTTCCAAAATATTTCTAACACCTCTACAGGATCTCTGTTACTTTCCTTGTTATAGGCTCCCTAAGCTTGGCAACAGCCCTTTCAACTTTCTGTTGCCTGAAAAGCTTGGCAACAGCCCTTTCAACTTTCTGTTCCTTGAGTCATTGTGTTAATAACACTAGAGCACAAAAACATTTATCAAAAAACAGTTGTTTAACATCAATCTTTCTAAACTCGTGCATATTATCGAGGTAATCACTTATTTTCTGCTCAGCATTCTGCAGTTGATCCTCTTCTTATTCTATGAGATTCCCCCTATTCTGCAATACTTTAACATTTGTCAGTCCCTCTAAATAATTCTTGTTACCCCTTAACCATAGCTCCCTTTCTTTTCTTTCCACCCTATTTTTAAACTCCACCTTAATTTTATCCTACTCCCTAGCTATATTTTCAGAAGAAATTTCTATCCTCTCTAATGGCTCCTGAATAATCTCCAATACCCATTCCGTAAATTCCTCTATTTTCAACAGTTAGGTAGGGAAGTACCAGTGTCTCATTTTATTTCATTACCCTGTGCTTTTATTTTATTTATTATTGGCGCATGATGTGAAATAGTTATTAGGTGTGTAACAAGACCTTCAATTAGTCTAGTCTAGCCCAGTTTTGTATCTTGGGGTATAATATGTATATTCACTCTGCACTCCTATTACTGAATTCACATCTTCCATGCCAAATATTTTCATAAATTTCTTCAAAAATCTGCCATCTTTTGTTATACTTTCCATTCTGGGCCCCCCAGACATATCTTCACTGCTGCAAATCACATTCCAGTCCTCACCTATAAGTAATATTTCTTGCTGAAAACTGATTATTTCTCCCAGAATTTTCTTAAGCTCCATTATAGCTGTTTTAGGTGGAATATAAATACATGCAAGTGTAATCCTCCTTCCTTTCCAGTAGCCCCTTAGCACTACAAATCTGCCATTACCTCTTTTATCTTCTTCTATCACTATCAGAGCTCCTCTTATTATTAATATAAGTACTCCTCCTTTCCTTTGTCACAGGTATTCTGCTGAATAACCATCTGTGAGACATTTAAAGACATTACAGAAAGCATACTTGCATTAAAAGTTATTATTTATGTATAACACCTTTTTTGTTACGTGCATATACTGTTTGGCAGGTTGAATTTTTGCACAGTTGTTTATTGTTATATGCATTTGAGCCTATGTTACATCTTACAAAACGTTTTTTGTTTTATTGAAAGCCCCCAAAAAACACACTTCTAATACCCCCCTAAAACCTATTAACTTAATAATAACAGACAAAACTATGTACATCTTCAAATATTGAAGTTTTACCTTCCTAACAGGAACAAAAGTCTCAAATGACAGCCACACTCACAAACTTCAGTTAACCTAAAAGAAAGGTTATGCATGCTAAAATGCATGGTGCAGCCTGTGCTTCTACTAAGTGCTATTTTTTTGTCTTAGTTTTATAGCTCTTCCAACTGGGAAAACCATGACTGCTTTCAGAACACATTATTGTTCTATCCAATTTTTCTTTTCTTTTTTTTTCCTCAGCCAATCACTCTCGACCACAGTATAGCCTGTTACTCTCTATCAGACTGTCTCCATGGAAACATGAAGACCAGCTACAGAATTGCTACTAAGCAAACATATTTACTAGAAAAGGCCTCATAATATTAAATATTCTTTTTCATTTAATTGCTCTCTCCAAAAACGTATTATAAAATCAGTCTAAGGTCCTTAATCCAGTCATTCCCCTATGCAAGAATGAGAAAAAGCTCATTAATTTTTCTCATTATGCTTTTTTTTAACCAGGTTTTTTCTTTTACATTACAGTGTCCACATTTCTTAAAACTGAAAAAGAAGAAAGAGAAGAAGAGAGAAAGAAAAGGAAAAAAGAACAACATCATCTACTTACAATCCCTATTACACTTAAAAATAACAGAGAAAACCTTACTTTATAGCATATAAAGAAAACCACACACCACAAAAATAGTGCTATATAAGAAGAAAAAAATCTTTACAGTTAACTTTCTCCCCCCTCTTCCCCTCCCCAAAGCACTTTTCCAAAGATTAATGACACAAAATAGGGCATCTGCTTTACAGTCCCCCACAAGTCCATCGAATTCTGAAAAAGTCCAATATTTCCACATTTTAATCTGTCACATTTCACAAATATAATTATTGCATTGTAAACCCAAATTAAGTTACTGGTTTTATTCCTGTTCATCTCCATTTCCCAAATCCTGTCTCTGCTTCATTTCCAACATACTCTCAATTCTTCCAGTCAACTCTTGCGCTACCTTCATTCTCTCTGACATTTTCCATTGAAACACTGAATAAGGTTTCATGGGTACAGTCTCTCTTTGGTCTTTATTACTAGAAGAAAAATAAGAAGACTCTCCTTCTGTTTCACAGCTTACTTTTTGTTAGATAAAATTTGTATTTCCTCCTTAGCATGTACTTCAACAAAATTATTTTGTCCCTCCAAGGAAGAATAACTTCAAGACAGCTGGGTACAGCAGTTTGAATTTCACACCAGCATGTCTACGTTCCCTAAATAGTGGAATAGATTTGATCCTCTTCTGCCTGATGTACAATGAGTAATCATTCTCCACGAACACTCTGCTGTCTCCCACTTTTAGTACTTTGTCCTTCTGTCACAGTTTTGTCAGAATCAACTCCTTCTGCTTCTAGGATTACATCTTTACTATTAAAGGTCTAGGTTGCTTTCTCACAGCCAGGTTTGGAGCATACGCACAATGTGCCCTTTCAACTAACAACTCCTGCTGTGGAATACCAGTCCAGTTGCTTATTTGTGCTTTCATAAATTTAATGTACTCTGTTCCTTTCAGCTTCTTTGTTATAGCTGAAAATCTCAAGTTTTCCCTATGCGCTCTGTCCTGTAATCTATTTTTTTTATTCTCTTCCTGAGCAGTCTCATATTCAGTCAGCCTTTTCTTCATTTCAACCTCTGAGTTTTGCAGCTTTATTACCCCATCTGAATATCTGTTTAAAGCTTCTTCCGTTTTTTCAACCTTTTGTTGTCTGTGTTGATGTACTCTATCAGAGTTTTATTTTAACCAGGTCTGTGTGCAATTGTCTTATATCTTCCTGTAGGTTACTGGAATTCATGTCTGGAGATTGGACTGCTTTTTGCTGAATAACTGCAGAACTTTTCCCAGTCAGTGTTTCTTCCTCACTCTTCTGTAGCTGACTTTTTTCCATGTCCTCGGCATTTCTTTTTTCCTGACATCTAGGTAGTACACTGACCAGCCAGTTAATGAAATTTACCCATACAGACAAGTCTACTGGTCTTCTCTGCTGAGTTTGTTTTCACACTGGGAGAGCTAGAATTAAGCTGTTACTCAATGTGCAGCCATCTTGGAAGTCATTTGTCTGTGTCTTAAAAGATAATTTAATGGGTGTTTATAAAATGTTATGAAGGTAGTAATGAAGAAATAGATGTATGCATGACAGTAATATGTGCTTAACATAACGTGTTCTGATCTTAAGTGCTGTTGATCATGATGAGTATTCATCACAGAGTATACAAGTATAAAGAAGCAGAGTACTAGGAACTAAAGACAAATACTTTTTCACACAGCAATTGGTATTGTAACACAATATGATATTGCAGTTTATGTATGTTTAATTGGGTTTAACCTGCTCACCAGCCCAGTGGACATCAAAGGCAGATGGAAGGAGTATTTCCAGCAGCTTCTAAGTGAAAACCCCACAGAAGCTGTACTGCCCCAGAAACAGCCTACAATGAGAGAAGAAGAGGAGCCCACCCTAGAAGAAATAAGAACAGCACTAACGAAGATGAAGTCACGGAAAGCAGCAGGCTCAGATGAGGTCACAGCAGATATGATAAAGATGCCAGGTGAGATGGGGAGAAATGGCTCCTGATGGTACTAATAGTAGTGTGGAGAGAAAGGCATATCCCAGATGACTGGAGAATAAGCATACTCATGCCAGTGTACAAGAGCAAAGGGGACATCCACAACTGTGGGCAGTACAGAGGCATCAAACTCCAATCACACTGCATGAAAGTTCTGCCGAGGGTGATTGAAAAATGGATATGCAGAGTTGTAGAATGTAAGATGGGAGATGAGCAGTTTGGATTCAGATCAGGATGCAGCACAACTGACCTGATGTTTGAATTGAGACAGATTCAAGTATCTTGGTGGAGTAGTTGAGGAGAAGAGTAGTCTGAATGAAGAGGTCAGAGCTAGAATCAGAGGAGCTGCAGCCAACTGGCATAGAGTATCAGATGTAGTCTATGACAGAAGAATGCCAAAGAAGCTGAAAAGTAAGGTGTACAAGACAGTGGTGTGATCAGTACTACTGTATGGTACAGAAACCTGGGCAGTAAAGGCAGAACAGTTGAAGAAGCTACAGGTGATGGAAATGAAGTGCCTGAGAAAGGTGATAGGATGCACACTGTGGGACAGACCAAGAAATGAGGAATAAGAGCAGAAGCCAAAGTAGCTCCAATTGTAGAAAAGATCAAAGAGAACAGATTACGGTGGTTTGGGCACATGTGTAGAAAAGCAGAAGACAATTTGGTGAAGAAGATTTGGGACAGTCAGGAAGAAGGTAAGAGGAAGCGAGGACGTCCAGCAAAGAAGTGGATAGATTATGTGAAAGAAGATCTGCAACAATCAGGCATGAATGTTGAAGAAGGCAGGAGTGTGGCACTGAATCGAGAGAGTTGGCAACAGTTAACATGGTACCCCGACCCCATGTAGAAAAATGGGAAAAAGGGGGCTGATGATGATGATTTTATACTATTTGTTTTCAATAAAAATGTATTTCTTGGTTAAAAAATCTTTGTTTCTCATCTATCTATCATATAAGAATAATCATTTTCCACAAACACTCTGGTGTCCCCAGTTTTAATACTTTTTCCTTTCTGACATAGTTTTGTGAAGAGCAATAATTTCTGCTGGCATGACTGCATCTTTACTAATACAAGTCTTGACCAGATTTGGACCATACTCAAGATGTGCCCACTGAATTAACAATTCCAGCTGTGGAACACCAGCCCAGTTGTTTATTTATACTTTCATAAAATTAATGCAATATATTAATTCCGGTTTCTCTAATATAGGAGAAAATCTTGGGTTCTCTCTGTCTGCTCTCTTCCTTCTAATTCTACTATTTTTTGAAACAGTTATTCTTCAGAATCCTCATATCCAAGTCAGTCTTTCCTTCATTTCATTTTCTGACTTCCTTAGTTTTATAAGCTCAAAGAAGAAACTATTTAAATCTTATTCTACATTTCCAGTATTTTGTAACTGGATTGTAAATATTCCTCCAGTGTTTCATGCATGATATGCAGCTCTGAATGTACATGACTGATTATTTTCCTTTAAATTACTGGGAGCCACCTCCTGCATTAAAGATGAAACTTAAAACTTTTTTTTCCTCACCAGCTGCAAGGTTAAGCCAGAGTTTTTTTTTTTTTTCTTTCTTTACTGGTAGACTTTCTCTTACGTTCTCCAAATTTCTTCTTTGCTGGTATCCAGGCAGTGTAATCACTAGCCAGTAACTGAATTTTATACAAATTGATAACTTTTACTGTGTTTTTAAACAATTTCTAAGTGTTCATACTGGAAGAACTCTACCAACCTGCTGCTCAGTGTGCAGCTAATCCTGGATGTCTCAGACAGCAAACTTTCATTTATTAACACCTTTATTAAAGCACAATTTAAACAATCACTGTTTTGTGCAGTATACATATGTGTTTCCCTTTAACAATTATTCACTCTAACATTACATAAATTGCTCATTCCTGTCTTCCCTTAAACTTCACTCCTGCTGAACATTATTTTATGCATATTCTTCCCACAAATACCATTCATTGCTATGTAATTCGCACCTTCTTTTTCAAAGATCCTATATCCATTTATTTTATCACCTGAAGAAAACATTTATAAAAAGAAGTTATGTACCTACCATAACGTTCCATGTTAGTTGTCTTCATCTCGCCTTCTTTCTTGCTGGTTGGGATCGGAGCCAATCCTCGGCTCAGACTCGGCCATCTTCTATAGCTCGTGAGCTGTTTACTGGCTCGAGGCTACCCCTATATCCCATGATGCCTAGCGATAGCTACCCAGATCTCGTTTGAAATAGCTAACCCCAGACATAGCCAGAGAATAAACCTGTCCAAACAAATAGGTTGAGTATACCTGTCATACTCTCTAAGTCAGTAGAGGAAACAAACCAGAGAACACTCAGCCAGTGAAACCAGAACTCCTCTCGGTCCAATAGGACAGGGGGACAGAGGTGGGGCCTTAAGAAAGAAGGCGAGATGAAGACAACTAACATGGAACGTTATGGTAGGTACATAACTTCTTTATGTTAAGTTGTCTATCTCGCCTTCATTCTTGCAGGTTGGGACAGCATCCCTAGCACCTACAATCCTGGGCGGCTTATTGGAACAGACACTTCAGAGCAGTGGAATCAAAGTCAACTCTGCCCCTGGAGACCATATCTAGCTTGCAATGAGAAATAAAGGTAATGAGGATTTGCCCACGTAGCAGCTGCATAGATAGAATCCATGGGCAACCTAGATTGGAAGGCTACAGAGGTGGCCAAGGCCCTAGTAGAATGACCTTTCGGTTTGATAGGCAACTCTTTGTTCCTTAATTGATAAATGCAAATAATAGTGTGAGACAACCACCTGGATAAGGTCACCTTGGGAACTAGGAGACCTTGTTTGCCTAGAGAATAGGAAAGGAATAGTTGGTCCAACTTCCTTATTTACTTAGTCCTGTGCAGGTAAAAACGCAATTGTCTATGAACGTCCAATTGGTGTAATTTGTACTCTGCCTTGTTGGTGTGGGTAGGGAAAAACACAGGAAGGTCTATAGATTGGTTTAAATTATTTTCTGAGCAGACTTTCGAAAGAAACGAAGGATTAGTCCTCAGAGCAACCCTGTCCTTATGAAAAATCAAGTATGGAGGATGAACACATAGTGCCTGAAGTTCAGAGATGCATCTGGCTGAAGTAATAGCTACCAGAAAGAGTGTCTTCCACGATAGAAACTTAATGGAGCAGGATGCTGCTGGTTCAAAAGGGGGCACAGTTAAGGAAGTTAGTACCAAATTAAGGTCCCAAGGAGGAGGGGAATCTCTCACTGGAGGCCTAAGGAGAGTGGTCCCTCTCAAAAAAGCTTTACAGAGCTTATGAGACATAATGTTTGAATTTGACAAACCAACATGAAAGTTAGAAATGGCCGCTAATTGAACCCTGATTGTAGCAGAAGCGGACCCGGAATGAAAAAGTTGTGCTAGGAATTCCAGAATTTCGTGGACTGGGGCTGAAAAGTGATCTACGTTCCTAGCCTCTGCCCAACAAGAAAAACGTTTCCATTCACTAGCATAAGTTTTTCTGGTTGTGGACTTGTGAGAGGAGACAATAACCTCATGTACAGCCGGGGAAATGCTGGGAAGCCTGGCTAAGGTTGGAAGTGGAGCAACCAAGCTGTGAGTTGGAGAGTTTGGAGGGATTGATGCAACCCGCCTGATTGATGAATCAGTAGGTCTGGAATCAGATCCAGATTCCAAGGCTGATCGAGAAGGTAATGGTGCAGGAAATGGAGCCATATCTGTCGAGGCCAGTAGGGGGCAATGAGGATAATTTTGCAACACAACGATATTGCTTTCTGTATGAGTTTTGGAATCAGAGGAAATGGAGGAAAGGCATAAAGAAGTCCCTGAGGCCAATCGTGGACTAGAGCATCTCTGGGTGAGTAACCTGAAAGTGGAAGAAGGGAGAAGTAGTTGCTGCATTTGTTGTTGAAGGGGGTGGCAAAAAGATCGCAACAAGGCTGTCCCCATTTGCGGAAGATAAGATCCGCAACTTCCTGATTCAGAGACCACTCTTGAGGTATAAGGATAGCTCTGCTGAGCCTGTCCGCTATGACGTTGGTCCTCCCAGGGATGTGCGTCGCAATCAGAAAACGTTGGGAGGAAATCGACCACTGCCACAGTCTGAGTGCTTCTCAACACAGGGGGTAGGACCTGGTTCCGCCCTGCTTGTTGATGTACCACACCACTGACATGTTGTCTGTTTAAATTGCAATGGTCCCAGAAGGAAGACAGTCCTGAAGGGCTTGCAACGCTAGGAGCACGGCTCTCATTTCTAAGACATTTATGTGCAGATGGTACTTGTGAGGCTGCCAAGTGCCTTGGACTGTCCTGCCCTGATAATGTCCCCCCCACCCTATCAGGGAGGTGTCTGTGGTCACTGTGGCTACCGGAGGGGGCTGAATGAAGGGTCTGCCCTGAGTCACTAGTGGGGAGACCATCCACCAGGAAAGGTGCCTTTTGCATGCTTCTGTAATCATGATCATGTGAGACAAGGGCAACTGTTGGAAAGACCACTGTGTGAACAGAAGCCACTGAAGGATCCTCATGTGAAAGTGGGCCAGTGGGATTAGAAGAATGGCTGCTGCCATGGAACCCAGAGTTTGAAGGACGAACCTGACTTGGATTCTTTTGCTCTGCATTAGAATCTGTACTTGCTGACGAATTGTAGACACCCTTTCTGGCGGTAGCCTTGCGGACATGTTCCTTGTGTCTAAGTCTGCACCTATGTAAGTGATAGATTGACAGGGCAACAAGGCAGATTTTTTGAAGTTTATTGTAATGCCTAACTGGGAGCAGATTGTGATTGTGTAGTCCCTGGCTTGAAGAAGTTGATGCCTGGTAGTAGCAGTGAGGAGCCAGTCATCTAGATATGGAAACACCTGGAATCCTCGACATCTCAGGTGAGCCGTGACCACTGCTATACATTTGGCAAACACCCTGGGGGCTGTGGTGAGACCAAAGGGCAGTGCTCTGAACTGGTAATGACTGGTTCCCAGCCGGAAGCGAAGAAATCTCCTGGAGCGCCTGGCCATCTTGATATGGTAGTACGCATCTTAAAGATCTATCGAGCACATCCAATTGTCCTGACCCAGAAAGGGCAGAATGGACTGTAGCGTTACCATCCGAAACTTTGTTCTTTGTACAGACCTGTTTAATCTGCTGAGATCCAGAATCAGTCTCCAGTCCTCTGTCTTTTTTGGTACTAAAAAGAACCTTGAGTAAGTTCCGGATTTGTGCTGGTCTGCCGGGACTTCCTGGATGACTCTTTTTTTCTAGCAGTTTTGAAACTTTTACTACTGCTTGGTCCTTCAGATTGGGTGGAATATCTGGAAGGGATTTCCTTGACGGTAAGGGGGGGTTGACAGAAGGGAACTATGTAACCTCTGGATATAATGGACCGTACCCATCTGTCTTGCGTTAAATCTTGCCAGGCTTTTAGGTACAGTGAAAGTCTTGCCTCGACTGCCTCCAGAGGTGAGCAGGTGGGCAACCCCTCAGGGATGCTGAAAGGGCTTATCAGAGAAAGATTCTCTGTTGCCCTGGTTCTGCGGACCCCCTCTGCCACGAGGGCAGTGTCTGTTGTTATTGTTTCCCCCTCTGGAGGAAAAATCACTACGTGTGTCAGGCAAAGCTCCCTGGGATTTTCAGAACCACATTTTTCCACTCTTCTGACTTTTGGGGTATGGTCTAGAAGGAGTGGAAAAATGGACTCCCACGGCAGAGAGAGTCTTGCCTTCTTGCTCACACTTAGTCAAAGTGTCATTCACCTGTGGTCCAAAAAGAAAGGAACCATCAAAAAGGGTGTTGGTGAATGACGCTCGAAAGGGTTCCGCAAAATTACACAGCCGCATCCATGCATGCCTCCTAAGGGCCCCACCCGTACCTGCGGCTCAACTCGCACCATCGGCTACATAGGAAATGAGCCTCATGGAGGAGTTAACTACAGAATTAAGGGTCACCAGCTGGGAAACTACTTTAGCTTGAGCCCCCTCAGCTGATGGATCTTGAAGGATATCTCCGAGCTCTTTAAGGAGATCCATCTGAAGCCGGGTAAAATGACATAAGTAGTTCAGTGACCTCATAGTAAAGGTCGCTGAAGCAAACATTCGCTTCCCGTATCTGTCCATGGTCCTAGACTCCTTGTTAGGAGGATGGACAGATGAAGAGGTCTCCGCTAACTCTTTTTTGGTGGCTGCTGCTACCACCATGGCATAAACAGGAACACCTCTGGTAAGGAACTGCTTATCCTGGGGTGCTGTGATGAATTTGCCAAGTCTCCTCGGAGTGGGTTCCACTGCATCCAGAGCTGACCAAGCCTTTCGAGCCACCACTGCCATAAGTGGATTGAAAGGTGGAGAAACCCAGGAGGTGGAAGGTCGGGAACCGAACGCATCCAGAAATACAGACTCATCCTCGGTAGGGGCTAGGGGATTCCAGTTCCCCCTCTGCTTAAGCATTTCTAGGATACTCGAGAAGGAAACATATTCAGAGGGGGATCTCTGGGACCCTTCCGATTAATCTAAGTCTGTATCAGAAGTGACAGACTCAGGGGAGTCAATGTGCTTCCTCTTGCACTTCTTCTTACGAGGGGGCTCCTCTGAATGATCAGGGGAGGCCTCAGAAGAAGAGGAAATACCCAATGGGGTGCCCTGGAGTGCCAGTTCCCTATGCTTGGGGTCTGGAGGAGGAGCAGAGGTTGGCACAGGTGCTGCAGGGTACGGAGCCGGTGGGGCCGATAGTGGAGTTGACTCATTGGCCAGCACACTCCTCATGACAACGAAGGCGTCCCTGCCATGATGCAGAGAAAGCTCCGGTTCCGAAGAAATAGGAATCTTTCTCTGCACCGAGGGAGATGGCTCCGAGGCCGATAAAGGAGCCAAGCTCACCTGCGCCAAAGCTCCGAGAGGGAGAACGTGGTCGGACAAGGGTCCGATGCCACTCGCCCCCTCGGAGCCGAAGAGGGAGTCCCGGCGCCCAGATCCCTCGACGGACGGCACCACCGAGGGGATCAGAGCCGTCGTCAGAACCGAAGGAGAAAGAGTTATCGGAGCCGACGGTTCCACTACTCGAACCCCAACGAACTCCGGTTCCGAACTCACTGGAGTCGGAGGAGGAACATTGATAGAAGTGAACGGAGCTGACACCTGTTGAAGAGGGCTGGACAACATCTTGGCAAGTGCCTGCGACTTTAGCAACCTACTGACCACTCTCTCCACATCGTGATCCGACAGCCTAGAGGATCGAGAGGAGTGAGAGGATCAGTGACTGCACTCACTCTGACGCAGGGGAGACCGAGGAGCTGAATGTACCAATTCCAATGAAGGGGACCTCAGCCTCTTGTGGCTCCGCGAAGGCTCCAAAGTTTCTGATGGAGCCGACGGGGAGATAGTCTTATCAGTCCCAGCTGGTACCGATGTAGAAGGTAGAGTCTGAACCGAGGACGGCTCCAAACTTGGAGCCGACGGCTTGGTAGATTTAGAGGATTTCACAGGCTGAGAGCTCCAGGCCGGTGAATCCTGGGGTTTTAAAAGACCCCTAAAAATAAGCTTATTCTTACACTCCTGCAGGACTCTTGGACTAAATGCATGGCAGATAGAACAAGAGTCCTGCAGGTGCACAGTGCCTAAACAACAGACGCAAGAAGTGTGCCCATCTGTCAGAGATATTTTCTGACAGCATGAGTCACACATCTTGAATCCAGACACTTTGGATTTCTCTGACATCCTGAAAGAAGGAAACAACAAATACAACAACAGCTACCAAAGCAAAATACAGTCTACACAAAAAACACACTGTACTACAAGACTATACCTAAAGGATTTTTTTTTTTTTTTTTAATAGGAAAGCCTCTAACTTAAACGGCTAGCCTATGAAAGAAAGGTAGAAGGAAAGCCTCTAACCTAAGCGGCAACCTGACAAGAAGAGGATGGAGAGGAGGGGCGGGGGAAGAACTCTCTAAGTTAAATGAGTTCTACAAGGAAAGGAAGGGATACTACAATGAAACACTAGCTATCACAAAAAACAAGACTAAATGTTAACAATAAAACACTGAAAAAATATAATTCTAGAGTAAGAAAGTTATATGAAAAAACTTTATAAGAGCCTGAGCCAGAAAAACTACACCTCGCAGCTGAAGCGGCAAATGAAATCTGGGTAGCTATTGCTAGGCATCATGGGATAAGGGGTAACCTCGAGCCAGTAAACAGCTCCGATCCCAACCAGCAAGAGCGAAGGCGAGATAGACAACTTAACATCTTCAATTACAGGTGGTTTTGATTTTGCCTTTAACTTACATTTTCTACTAACTACTTTTTGGCAGCCAGTAGCTGAAAATATGCAGGTAATTCAGATATTATACTCCAGCTCAAAATAATTATTTCCTTTGTTACAACTATTTGCATCCCCCCCCCAAATATTTCTAGCAAAGTACTCTGTGCGTGACTTTTTAAAATTCTTCCAACTCGTTAAACCATCAAAAACATGTTCCCAGTTAGCTTTATTTTTTCCCATCACACCTCCAGTATATCTCTTTACCCAGGGACAAATTTTCTGCAGTCTGTTCTGAGTATAAAAATCCTAAATCTTCTGGACTCCCATTGCTACCTTTTAAATTGCGTTTCCCAATCTTTTCCATCCTCCTTTGATTCTTGTGGTTATCAGGCAATATTTTATATGCCCTGTGACGCCCATGCCCTGGCCCAGTAATCAAGGAGCCTCAATCCTCACCACTAACACCAGCGAGGGTGTCTCATATGAGAGGAAAAGGATAACAAATACACACAGTAAATTGCAATTTCCCTTAAGAACAAACAGAGATCACAGTCAGTCCGGGGCTGGTTGCTCCCTTGCTCTCCAGGTCCCCAATAAAACTCCCCACTGGCACAGCTATAGGATATAGATCTCAGCCAGCTGGGTGAGCTAAAATCTCCAGCACCCTCTCTGTCCAACCAGTGCTTCATGTCCCTGCCCAAGTAGCTGACACACACACTCTGAGATAAGATTATACAACCACACAGACACACTCCTGGGGAAGGCTGGCACAGGTTCTCCAGCTGTGCCCCTTTTACCCAGACTATACGGTAGTACCACTTGCCACCACCCAGCTAATATTTATCAGCTACTCAAAGGCCCTTAAAAGGGTGTCCAATTATTACTGTGCAATATTATTATCCAATTGGTAGTATGATTAAACAGTCTCAAGGTTTATTAGAGTGACTGGGTATGGGATCCTTATATACATGCAATGTACTCTTAGAGCTTAACTTATCTCTACACAAAACAAGCAACAGTTAAAAGGTTTTAAAATATTTAATAATAAATAATTAAAACCACAAGACAATACTTTCTACTACACAGAGCTAGTCAAGAGTTCAGAGATCACAAAGAAATACTTAAAATAAATCAGTAGTACAGTTCTGACATCACAGAAAAACACTTAGTCTAATATTTCTAGTTCCTAGCTATTCCTAAAAGAAAACACAAGTCTAAGATAACTTACATAAGACAACAGGCAGTGCTGTAAGTTGGAAGATCAAGACAAAAATACTTGATGCATTCTGATTCTCTGTTTAAATTGCAATTGTCGTTCTGATAAACATTACATCATTTCACACTTTCCTGGTGTTCCTAGGCTGACAGATACTACAGTCTTATTATCATGCACCTGCAGGAAACTACAACTATAAAAGACATTCCACATGTAAACTCTAGTAATTATTCCTTAAGTTAAAACAATAGGTAGGATGCCTTCATCTAGCCCGGCCGGAGCCGAATTGTGCACATCAAAGACAGTCATGAAATAATGTGAACTTCAAAGGACAAACAAGAAATGCTTGTCTTAGCTTTCTTTACAGCAGAGGGCAATGCTGTTACATTGTTTTAAGTTCACATTTCACAGCATATTCTTTCATTTAAGAAAACAAGTCTGTAGTTCAACATTCATATTTACATATGACAGAATTATCTGCACAATTCTATCTGGCTAGGCTGTCAGCCTTCACATCTCCCCTCCCCCGGAGAACTCAAGCTAGTTTTTCAGGTGACCCCTTGAGAAACACTGCTTGAAAGGATTAGGTCTATCTGAGTGTACCTCACCCCATTCCCTGTCTTGAGAGCCCATCTGCAGTGGCATTGCTAACCCCACTGCAGTGCTGCACTGACATTATCATATGCTTGCAACCCCAGGCTCGATCTTAGCAACTTGGCATTTTGCTGGCTGGCTCTGATTAACCATATTAGGGGGTTGTGATCTGTCATAACAGTGAACGTTCTTCCATACAGATAAGGCTGAAGTTTCTGCAGTGCCCACACTATGGCTAGACATTCCTTTTCTACAGCTGCACTGCATTCTTCCCTGGGTTGGAGCCTATGACTGAGATAAACCACTGGGTGCTCTTCCCCCTCTGAAGAAATCTGGCTGAATACAACCCCCACTTCATGGTTCAAAACATCCCCATTCACAACAAATTCTTTGCTGTAATCTGGACTGGCTAACAAAGGGGGTCCTCCCAAAGCTTCTTTAAGCTTCTGGAATGCCTGCTCACATGCTGGGGTCCACACTACGGTATCTGGCCTGTTCTTCCGTGTCAGATCTGTGAGGGGAGCAGCTATGGTACTATAACTGGGGATGAACTTTCTGTAGTACCCTGCTGTCCCTAAAAATGCCCTCACCTGCTTTTTAGTAACAGGTGCAGGCCATGCCTGAATGGCTTCCACTATGGCAGGTTCTGGCTTTATCTTACCACTCCCCACTCTATGTCCTAGGTAGGAGACCTCTGCCATACCCACTTGACATTTGCTCAGCTTAATAGTCAACCCTGCCCTCTGTAGTCTGCCCAGCACCTCCCTGATATGCTGAAGGTGCTCTGAACAGGAATGGCTGTAGATGGCAATATCATCTAGGTAAGCAAGGGCAAACACTCCTGCTCCTGCTAGGATACAATCTACCAGCCTCTGGAAAGTGGCTGGGGCATTCTTCATCCCAAAGGGCATCTTTTGTGAACTCAAATAAGCCAAAAGGAGTCACAAAGGCTGACTACTCTCTAGCACTGGGAGTCAAGAGCAACTGCCAGTAACCCTTGGTAAGATCAATGGTTGTATGATACCTAACGCCACCCAGCTGCTCTAGAGCCTCATCTGTCCTAGGCATGGGTAAGTATCTGACTATGTGTGACTATTTAATTTTCTGTAGTCCATACAGAACCTGGTGCTGCCATCCTTTTTGGCACCAGCACCAGTGGGGAGGCCCAGGGAATGCTGGACTCTTGAATCAACCCTAGTTCCAACATCTCCTGTACCTCCTCCCTCAGAGTCTGTTTGACTGTCTCAGGCACTCTATTTGGGGCCTGCCTAATAGGCCTTTGGGGTCCCATATCCACCTGGTGCTGCACCAGGTGGGTGCACCCTGAACATGTCCCCAAATTCCTGCAACACTGCTCGGATTTCTCGAACCTGGGTAGGAGATAGCTGCTGTGACATTGCTACCCCTTCCACTGAGGTGTTAGCCCAAGCCTCACTGAGGAGATCAGTCACCAGATCTCCCTCAGACTCCTCCTGCAATCCACTGCAAATACTCGGCACTAGGGCCTCCCTATCATGGTAAGGTTTCATCATGTTAACATGGTACAATTTGTGCCCCTGCTTTCTGCCTAGCAGTTCCACCATGTAGTTAACATCACTTACCTTTCTTACCACCTTATAGGGTTCCTCCCAAGCTGCTTGCAGCTTGTTGTGTCTGACAGGAATGAGAACCATTACCTGCTGCCCCACAGCATACTCTCTAGCTCGAGCATTCCTGTCATACCACAACTTTTTCCTGTTGTTGGGCTTCTGCCAGGTTCTCCTGGGTCAAGCCTATGAGTTCCCGGAGCCTTGTCCTGAGGTTTAGGACGTGAGCCACAACAGACTCCTTGTGAGACTCGCACTCACCTTCCCACTCATCTCGAATTAAATCTAGAGGTCCCCTCACCCTATGCCCATACAGCAACTCAAAGGGTGAAAAACCTGTGGATCCCTGGGGAACATCTCTGTAAGCAAACAACAGATGGGGCAAATATTTGTCCCACTCCCTCTTAAACTGATCTGCAAATGCCTGTAGCATGGCCTTGATTGTAGAGTTTAACCTCTCAACAAGACCAGTAGTCTGGGATGGTAGGGGGTGGTCTTCATGTGCTTCACCCCACAAGACTTCCACAGCAGGTCTGACATGAAATTGGCACCTCTGTCAGTCAGTATTTCTTTTGGAAATCCTACCCTGCTGAAAATCTCTAACAAAGCATTTGCCACATTCTCTGCCTCAATGGAGGACAAAGCCACTGCCTCAGGGTATCGTGTAGCATAATCCACTACCACTAGGATATACTTTTTCCCTGTGGAACTTAGGGTACTCAGAGGTCCCCAAATATCTATAGTTACCCACTGAAATGACTCCTCAATCACAGGCAAAGGCATCAAAAGAGCTCTCACCTTGTCTCCTGCCTTGTCTACCTTTTGGCACTGCTCACAGGTCCTGCAGTACCCTGTTACATCTCTGGAAATTCCAGGCCAATAAAAGTTTTGCATAATACGCCTCTTTGTATGTTTTATGCCCATATGTCCTGCAAAGGGAATATTATGGGCTATGGCTAGAAGCGCCAGATGGTAGGCTCTAGGCACTACCAACTGCTGTACTCTCTCACCTTCTAGCCCTCCCTCAGGGGTCCACTCTCTGTATAGTAACCCTTTGTCCCAGTATACAGATTTCCCCTTTCTTTGAGAATCAAGTGCCTCCCTAGCTACCTGCCTCAGGCCTTGCAATGTAGGGTCTGAGAGCTGAACCTGTCTCAACTCTCTCCTTGTAACCCTTCCCAGCTCCCCTCACTGTCAGCCTGGGTACTACTACTCACCTCTACCTTTGCAGTCACTCTGTCCAAGGGACCATCAGTACCCACAAGCAGCTGTGGCTCACATTCAGTCTCACTGCTACTGCATAGCTTCCTCCCTGAAGCAACCACCTCACCAGTCCTGGCTGCAAGTATGCGGTCTGTCTGGGTCTCCCCCAGGCTACCAGACCCACATGCTTGTCTCCTAGCCTGAATGCGTGTAACTACATAAGCACATGGTACTGCCTCATCCAAATCCTTCCCTATCAGGACATCTGCAGGTTGGTAGTTCGGTACCCCTGTTGTCTCAAGACAACCTACTATTGGCATTTTGTCTTTCCCACTTACTGGCTCCCTCACCTTTGGTTCCCCACCTTGCCTCCGTGGACACCTGTATGTCACATGGCCCCACTGGTTGCATTCAAAACATTTAACCCTAGCTCCTGCACATGTACCTAGACTAGTGGCTTCCCCTGCTACTGGCAGATTCTGTTGGGGCAGTCTGTACTGCCCACCATGGATTCCTTTAGACCCATGAGCAGTACTGGGGTCCCCTTCCTGTGCAGGGCTGCCCTGCTTGCCAGGTATAGGTCTCCCTTCTTCCCCAACTCATCTGAAGTAGCACATTGTCTATCAGCTAACCAGATCCTCATGTCCTCAGGCAAAGTGCTAAGGGCTTGTTCCCTCACCAAAAGGTCTGCCAGCCCTTCAAAAGTGGTGACCTGACATCCACTCAACCACCTATGGAAATAAGTTCATAGGTAGGTACTAGGCTATTGGCCCTAGGGCCTATATAAGCCTAGCCAAAAAATGTACACTGGCTTTCGCCACCCAAGAAAATTATTTTTCCTGTGCTCCTGTCGAGCAGAGCCACAGAAGTGATCCCTGGGGTGAATTTCTCATTTCACATCCAATCATCAAGATTCTTCTTGAAGAGTGCTAATGAGGAGCTCTGTTTGACATAGATAGGTAGTCTGTTCCAGAGTATGGGAAGTCTCTGGGACAGAAATCTATCCCCCAGCATGTTCTGTTTATTGTGGTGACAAGGTTTAGGTCCCTAGAGCGTGTAGCTCAGAGGGATTTCTTTAAGTGGAGCATGTCCAACAGCTCTGGGTTTGACATAGCTTTGTATGTTAGGCAGAGATCGCCCCTGAGTAGGCGATATGCGATGGAGTAAAGCTGTAGTTTTTTGAGACGGTCTGCGTAGGGCATCTGTTTGAGGCCAGTAATCCTCTTTGTGAGGTATTTCTGTGGTCTTTCCAGTTGTTGTAGATGTCTTGTGAGGTACATACCAAAAGGGGCGTTGTACTCTATAATGGGTCTAATGAGTGATGAGTAGAGGGGAACAATGACCTCTTTTTTCTGGATGAGAATCCTTTTGTGATGAGATGAGCCACGTAGAAGGATTTCCTGACCACTGTGGCGATGTGATTATCAAAGGAGAGACTACTGTCCACTTGTGTCCCAAGGTCTCTTATCACATTTTCGGCATTAAGTAGACTACCAGCTATGTGGTAGTTCATGGGTACAGAGTTTTTACCAAAGGGGATGACAATACACTTTTTGGCATTGAGCTTCAGGCCATGGCTTTGACACCAGGTATCTGTCTCAGTGAGGCCCTTTTGCAGTTTGTCCACATCGTTAGGAGTTTTGATTATGGCTTCTAGTTTGCAGTCATCTGCAAACTTTGTTAGCCAAAGACCTTCTGTGTTAGCCTGCACTTCAGAGAAGTAGATACCAACCAGGAGAGGACCCAGGACTGAACCCTGTGGTACTCCACTTGTCACTGGTCTGAAGTCGGATTTGGAATCCGCTACTTTCACAGTGTGGGTTCTGTCCATGAGCCAGTTGGCAACCCATCTTGTGATATAGGGATTTATACCTAGTTTAGTGAGCTTATCTATAATTCCAGAGTGGGGGATGGTGTCGAAAGCCTTGGCGAGATCTAGATAAGCTGTGTGAACCAGTTTACCCTCATCTATGGCTTTGGTGACTGCTTCAAAGAAGTCAATCAGGTTTAGGAGACATGATCTGCCTTTTACAAATCCAAACTGGGTAGGGTCCAGAGTTTGGAGATTACCAATGTCTTTGTTTATGAGTTCCACGATGACTTGTTCCATGGCCTTGCAGACCAGGCTCGTCAGGCTAATGGGGCAGTAGTTCCCGAGGTCCATCGTGGCTCCCCCTTTGTGGAGTGGGATAACAGTCGCGGTGCGCCATTCAGTGGGTACAAAGCCTGAGGTGAGGCTATGACTGAACATGGTACTTAGGTAGGGTGCCAGTTCATTCTGTAGTTCGTGTAGAACGCAGCCTGGGATAATGCCAGGTCCCATGGATGCTGTGCTCTTGGCTTTGGAGTGTGTTTTTTACCTGTGCAGCCGTTATTATAGGAACTTTGCATTCTTCCGGTATAGAGATGGGCCCTCTAGGGGGTGAGAGGGGGGTAAAGTTAGCACTGAACCTATCTGCTAGGATGTTGGCAATATCAGTTGGTTCTGTATATTTAGTGCCATTGTGCTGTAACGCAGAGCAGATCTGAGTGTTCCCATTGAGATTCTTGACACAGCTATAGAATGCTTTGTGGTTGTCTTTAGAGTCAGTGGCAATTTTGTTTTCGTAACTAGCTTTGGAGGATTTTATGACGGATCTCAGCTTCTTACTGAGGTTGACCAGGGGGTTCCTCCAGTCATGGGATTTTACTCTTTTTTTGAAGCAGTTTCTTTTTTCTGTTGTAGAGTTTGTTTATGGCAGAGGACCACCAGATTGGCTTCCTTTTTTTGGAAGATAACATCTTGGTTCTATTAGGGATAGCATGATCCATGCCCTTGTGTAAGTGCTTATAAAGTGAATTTGTGTAGGATTCAGCAGTCCTACCTCTACTGTCCATCTGCATGGGTGTCATGAAGTTTGCCACTTCTGTCTTAAGAAGTATGAAGTTGGCTCTGGAGAAGTTTTTTATGATGGTTTCCCTAATTAGGGGTGGGGGTGGGATGTGGATGTCTAGGCTGATTAGCTTGTGGTCGGATCTGACCAATGAGGAATTGACCTCTGGTGTGGAACACCGGTTTCCCATGTTGATAATGACCAGTTCTAGGATATTGCTGCCCCTGGTGGAGGTGTGAATAAGTTGATCCAAGGTGTTGGAATTTATGAATTCTAGAAAACGTTGAGCAAAAGAGTTGGTACATGAGTAGTTTTCCCAGTTAATGGTGGGGTAGTTGAAATTACCCATTATTAGGGTGTTGTAAGTGCTCAATTCAGCAACATATTCACACACACTTTCATCTGCCTTGCATCTATGCTCACAAAACTTCTTCCTATATGTTTCAGGTGTTAGCTTAGTTCTAAAAGACTATTTTTACAGCTGTATAATCAAAACATGCAATGTCAGACATTTTGAGCAGAACAGTTACAGCTTTACCATGGAGTAAGGGGGTCAGGAACCGTACCCACAGCCCTTGGTCAACTTCATACTGTTTACACACCCTATAAAATATATGAATGAAACTATCAAAATTATCCCCCTCTTTAAACTGCGGAAGAAATTTACTGACCTTTTGTGCTTCTGGGGTCCAGTTACTCCCTTCCCCATTACTTCCATGACTCTGGCGAAGACTCAGAGTCTCCTTCTCATGCTGCCTCTGCTTTTCTTTTTCCTCAGCTTCCAGACATAACATTTTCTCATTCTCCTCACTCTTTAGATGCCTCAGTCTCTCATTTGCTTCTAATTCCACATGCCTGGCCTCCAACTCAAGTCTCTTTAGCTCCAGCTGGATTTTTAAGTCCACTGCACCATTTCTGAGGGTATTCTATCTCCACTGTCAGTCTGATTGTCCTCCTTGCTTCCGTTTTCTGATGCAGCTGTAACCAAGACTGCAATCAGGTCTGCCTTAGTCAGGTTTCCATGCACCAGTCCCCTGGCCTGGCACATCTCCGCCAGCTGGCTCCTTGTCAGCTTTCCATACTCCTCTGCTGACATGCTGCTTGCTCACCCTGACTAACTAAGCCAACAAAAGAAATAAAACAATTGTGATCTGAACTCTGAGCATTCACTGCATAGCTGATTTAGAGTACTAAACACCTTCAAAGCTCACTGTACACAAGCTACAGGATTCAATCTACCCACACCACTACACAACAATTAATATTTGCCAACTAATGTGATGTGGATATCCCACAGCTGCCAATCACATGCCTTACTAATCATCCTCCTTTTAAAAGCAGCATTTATTCAAGAGTCAGCTAAAAACTGTACCAGAATTGGTCTTTCAGTCAGAATCCCCCTATCTCTTTCTCTTTGCTTACACTCATTATCAATCCCTGGTAGGGACGGTGGTCTCTAGCCTGCAGTTCAAACATCGGTTTGTCCTAACCCCAGTCTTTTACCTTTCCCTCTCTAGTTATTTAGTTAAACTACATTGGTTTCTTTGCAATAAATTCTAACCCCTTTTGTCTATTTTCTATACTCATAAATACAGTTATCCCTACAGGCAAAACATCTTTTCTCCATTCGCATGTTGGCCTAATTCTTAACAATTTCTACTACTTTATGAATGTAATACTCTGTTGTTACTGTTGTTATTCTCCTTAAGGACCTACATCCAAATTCCAACTCTCACCTTATTTTTCAACCAGACTCCATTTCATCATTATCCATTTCCATTTTGATTTATAACCTTCTGCTTGTGTTATGTATATGAGCCTTCATTTTGTAGCTCTAAAGTATTCCTTCAAATCAAGTAATCCTAAACCATCTTGTTTTATGTGGAGAATCAACTTATCCCACCAAACTACTGCCCTCTTCCCTTTCCAGATCACTTCTTTCAACTCTTTATTAATTATAATCCACAACTTCTCCTCGGTCATCTCATCTTTATTATTTGAGTCTCATCTTCCTGAAGGGATGTATGTATTTCTTGATATAAGTTTTCCATAAATGTTTTCATTTTTTTTTATTTCCACATTCCTCGACTTTATAGAAATGTTCATAACATTTCCAAGACGTCTCTAATAGATGTATAGGATCTCTGGTTCTTGTCACAGACTCCTTAAGTTTGGAGATGCGGCAGCAAACCTTCTGTTCATAAAATGCATCCCCTGGAAACACACATGTAGATTAAAGAAAGTACTCCCTACACCCCCCTTCAGGTGGAAATGCAGTAAGTCCCCCAAAGGTGTCACCAAAAGTGAATTAATGTATTTTTTCTTTGTGCCTGGATACCATACTTGCTGAAACGAGGATATCTTAATGCACATCCAACCTGTTTGGTTGAAGAGTCTAGGGCAGCTTTACCATATCGCATTTCATATCTAGTGTACAAGGCCAGTGGTTGTTTACCCAACACGGATTCTGACATGGAAAATATGATTTCCAGAATGGTTCAACCTAACTAGCCTAGTGACAGCCTTAAACTTAGCTCTCAACTCATCTAGCCTAGTGACACCAATAAACTCAGCTCTCACAAAACTAGAAAATCTTACCTCTCTCTCTCTCTCTCTCTGTCTCTCTCTCTCATTGTCCAACCTAGCCAGGCCTGGTGCACCTAACCATGAAGTCACTTCCTAGATGTTTACTTCAGAATATAGTAGATACGATTTTTGTCCTAATGAGCTACTCTCTGCAACAAAGAAACCAGATTAAACTAGTCTAGGATACATATTATAAGGCGGAATAAAATATTCTAGGATATTAATTACTTTATTATCTATGGCATCAATTCCACGGGCTGAAGAAAGAGAGTTGATTTCTAAATGGTGATCAGTAGTCTCTAATACCCTGACATGCTGCACTATTTGTTACCAGTACAGAAATCCAAAGAGCAAACTCAGCTTCATTTTCAGTCAAAGTATCCCTGCTAAAATGGACATCACCTTTTTTTTCACTGCCTTATATTGTCTTTTAGTCACATATTTATCAAGAAACGTGTGTTTCATTCTTCCACTCTCCTATTATTCAGAATATCAAAGTAAGGAATGTACTTTATAATACAATGCTTCAAATAATGGAAATCGAGTTAAACAGGTAATTTTCATTATTACAACCCAGTGGTTCATTACCAAGTTTGAATGAAAGTATAAGACAGTCCAGGCACTCCACATAATATTCTTAAACTTGATGCTGGATGCTGAAGAATGAATGACAGTTTTGAGTGTGAGTGGTATATAGACAAGTCGTCTATAAGCAGATTTAAAAAGCTGATTTTCACCAACGTCCATTAAAATACTTGCAAGTGAACTGCCACCCAAAAGGGCTGAAGAATAGCTTTTACTTTACATTATATTCCTCAGATTGTTAGCACAAGCACAGTTGTGAGCACCTGGGGGAATCAGAACACTTATTTACTAATACGTAAATTAAGCAGTTATTGTATCTCACTGCCTTGTATCAGCGCTCTGGGGATTCCATACTGAAGTTAAAAATCTTACCCTTATTTCAAAGCTATTAAAAAGAAAACCCTAAACAAAATATACATTCCATTCTTAGAGACTTCCCATCATCTGACCATTGAATTTACAGGACACTGAAGATCTGATTCATACCTAGCTTTTTCACAGGATAGGTTCTAGCTCACTGAACAAATACTCATGTTACCAAACTGACAAAAATGGTAATTTTTTATAGCTGTCCACCTGTACAAAAAATGCCTCCACTGGCTTATCTGCTTGGAAGTCACTACATCCTTCCTTAGATGGTCTTTTACACTAATAAAAATGCTGCAAATATCATGCTACAATTTTTTTGGTACTCCTGCTACTTATTAGAGTCTCTGACATGCAGCTAAATCCTGCTTCACAGTAGGCTATTTTTTTCAAACAAGGAAATAAGTACAACTGTTTGAAATGCTGGATTCAGAAAAAAATAGACCATAATGCAAACTTGAGTTATGGCTAAAATCTGATGGCAAATTACCAGACTTTGACAGCCTTTATCAATCTTTTCACAATTATAAGCCAGTACCTAGAGATGTGGGTATGTACTTAACTTGAGTCACTTGCTGCATACCAACTACACAAGTTGCTTCCTTCCTCAACAGTAAACATACAGATCCAAAGTGGTTCACCTGTTTCTGTTTAACAAGGGAGTCTCATCGAATTTAAGAATTTACCATTGCCCCCAGTCATGTTTCTGTAGTTGGTGACACCCAAAAATAATGGTTTGCCATTAGTACCTAATGGCCCCCTATCCAACTGCCTGGAAGAAATAACAATAGCATCAGTCCAGTCACTGTTCAGTCACCAGGCGGGAACATCATTGTACCACTGTCAAAAGTACACTTGCTCCCAACAACCCTCAGGGCATTGTCAGTATCTTCTATGGTAGTGTACAACATTCTGTGTCATGGTCACTGCCCTCCCCTAAATTCCCAGTTAAGTCCTAAACCATTCACCAGAACACCTCATAACTCTTACTCTAACTTATTTACCCCAAGTTTACCAATGTACTCACTGAAATCCACAGAACAAATTGAACAAACAGCACAGCATAAAATAAAACAAATTTTAATATAAAAGGTAAGTGCTTTCACACCAGAATCTCAGCGCTTCTTCATACCATTTGAATACATAGAAACATACCAATAATTACAAAGTAACTAAATTAGCGGTTTAACCCACAAGATCATAAAAACAGCTTTAAAAGTACGGAGTCATTCAACTCCATATTTTATCAACCTGCAGCTCTAAAAATCCAACTTAATTCCAATATTTCAGTTTTAGTTTAGCATCAGCCCCTCTAATGCTCACATTCAATAATTACAGTACAAAAAACTTAAATACATGGTCAGAGACCGCAACAAGCTGATGTCTATACAAGGCATTACTTTTATCACATTTCTTCATATCGTAAACATGTTCTCTAATATGATCTTTTAAACATCTATTTGTCTTACATACACAGTAGCTTTCACACAAACTATACACTGCAAGGTACACTAAATTATTAGAACTACAATCTGCATGAAAATGAAACAAAGTTTTTTAGTAATAGGATGAATATACCTTTCAGTAGTACGAATAAATCGGCACATATTACAACTCCCACAAGGAAAGGTCCCTGACATTGTAGATTTAATAGTACTTACACCCATAGATTTATAGCACAATGTTTGTTTTAAATTTTTGCTATTCCTCAAACAAAACCAAGGTGTATCCTTTAATAGAGCCTTATATCTATCATCTGAAGTCAGTATGTGCCAATTTCCTTTAATTATATCGCATACAAACCATGTATCATTTGAGAATGTCAAACACAGTCTCTGACTGTTATATCCATCTCAGCGATCCACATCGACAAGTACTCAGACCCTTAGATGTACGAAAGACCTGTACATCTAAAGAATCAATGCTGTCATTTGAATGCTTCATTGTAAATCTAAGAAAGTATGTGGTTTGGTGTAGAAAGTCAATACAATCTTGTAAAACATTGTTCAAAAAAAGCCAGGACTTTATATTAGACTCTTTTTGTCTAAGCACACTGAATATTATACTGGTACTATAGATCTTATATGCTCCCTACTTGATATTACTTTAAACAACATTTTTGTTTTTAATGACAACTTCTACGACCAGAAGGTTGGAGTTGCCATGGGCACCATGCGTGCGAACAGTTACGCAAATATGGTGTTGGCATATTGGAAGTCATTGTATATTTTCAATTATTGTAACTTTTTAAAATCTTTTTAAACGTTTTCTGTCATTTTTACACTTGTTTTGTAGATGATGTGTTTTTTATAGGGGGAGGCAGAGTTGATGTTTTACAAGATGTTACTGATTACCTACATAAACTACATGCTTTCTTAGATTTACACTGAATCATTCAAATGACAGCATTGATTTTTTAGATGTACAGGTCTTTCGTACATCTAAGGGTCTGAGTACTTGCTTATATAGGAAACCGTATAAAAAAGTTAATGTCCTGCATAGGATGAGCATGCATCCACACCACGTTCATAAAAATGTTCTTAAAGGACAGTTCTACAGGCTGGCACGCCTGAATGATGATGATGTTAGTATGTTACGTGCATTTGTAGGTATTAAGAAAGATTTTCTTTCAAGAGGTTATTCTGCATATAAAATTGATCAGGCCTGCTCTGAGGTACTTGCACACAGAAATGACTCTGCAAGACCTTTCTTCTCTGGACAGAATCATGTTGATGTGGATCGCCGACATGGATACAACAGTCTCAGAATGTATTTGACATTCTCAAATGATACATGGTTTGTATGCAATATAACTAAAGGAAATTGGCACATACTGACTTCAGATGATAGATATAAGGCTCTATTAGAGGGATAGGGATACAACTTGTTTTTGTTTCAGGAATAACAAAAATTTGAAACAAACATTGTGCTATAAATCAATGTAAGTACTATTAAATCCACAGGAGCAGGAGCCTTTCCCTGTAGGAATTGTAATATATGCCGATTTATTCATTCTGAAAGGTATGCTCATCCTATTACTAAAAAAGATTATGCATTTTATTCATGCAGACTGTAGTACTAATAATTTAGGGTACCTTGCAGTGTATAGTCTGTGTAAAAGATACTACTTAGATAAGATGAACAGATGTTTAAAATATCGTATTAGAGAACATAAATATATATATATATATATATATATATATATATATGGGTCTAGGACACATGCTCGACTAACATATGTCCGAATCACAAAACATCGAACACACATCACAAAAGCACTTAACACTGAAAAGCGCTTCCATGTATGTGTAGTTCAAAAAAAAAATCTACATTTCTGCAGGGGGGCTTCGTCCCCCCTGCACCCCCCACACCCCCTACTTTATTATTCTCACTCCAAGATCACACTACAGTGGGGAAAAGGGAATTTTCCCTTACCTGCACTGTAGTCCGATCTACGAAACAGGCACACATACACGGAAACGCTTGTTGATGTTAAGCGCTTTCGTGTATGTGCGTTCGATGTTTTGTGATTCGGACATATGCTAGTCGAGCATGTGTCTGGATCCCATAGATATACATATGTATATATATGAAGACATGTGATAAAAGTAATGCCTTGTATAGACAGCTTGTTGCAGGATCTGACCAAGTACTTAAGTTTTTTGTATTACAACTATTGAATGTGAACATTAGTAGGAGCCGCGGTTGTGCAGCGGTAGCGTTGTCGCCTCACAGCAAGAGGTTCTCCTGTTCGATTCCCAGCTGGAGCGCCTTCTGTGTGGAGTCTGCATGTCCTCCCCGAGGTCGAGTGGCATTTGAAAGACATGCGTAGAATGGGCGTGCCTTCGTTGAAGGTTGGGCATCGAGCTGGCACCTCGGCACTGTAAAAATCTACTGCCAATCATTAGCGGACCGGAGTGCCGCTGTGGTGACCCCTAACCGGGAAAAGCAGAAAGAAGAAGAAGAAGAATGTGAACATTAGAAGGGGTGATGCTAAAAATAAAACAAGACAAATAAAATAAAATAAATAAATAAATTGGATTTTAGAGCTGCAAGCTGATAAAGGTATAGGGTTGAATGACTCTGTACCTTTAAAGCTGGTTTTACGATCACATGGGTTAAACCCCTAATTTAGTTACTTTGTATTTACTGATGTGTTTCTATGTATTCAAATGGTCTGAAGAAACGCCGAGACTCTGGTGTGAAAGCATTTACCGTTTATATTAAAATTATATTATATTCAAATTTGTTTTATTTTATGCTGTACTGGTTGTTTGATCTGTTTGTTCTGTGGATTACTTATTTTGGCTCGATCAGCCTTTTCCATAATGTTTGTTTTTTCTGTGATACACACTGAAATGCTGCACACCATATTCTTCCTACTAGTTCCTACTGTATGGGACTCATTGCTGCTTCCTGTTACAATACCTTCCTCTTGTCATCAGTTTAAAGATAAGCTTCTTATGTACTACCATACTCATTTTTAAACATTTTTATTAATGTAACATATTGCACAGTGGCATGAGTAAACATTCAAACCATTAAAATGATTTTTTTCTTTGTACACATTATACAAATATGAGTTTTATCTTAATAATTATTCAACACAAATATTACAAAGATTGCTCATGTCCTTTCTTCCCTGAAATAGCACTCCTCCTGAACATTATTTTGTATGCCTTATTCACACAGATTCCTTTTATTTCTATGTAATTTGTTTCTTCCCTTTTCTGAAGATCTTGCCTCCAAGTTATTTTCTCTCTTTTACAATGTTGTTGTTTGTCTTTTCGGCTTTTTCCTGGTAAGGGGTCGCCACAGTGGAACTCCGGTCTGCTAATGATTGGCAGTAGATTTTTACGAAACGCTGAGGTGCCAGCTCGACGCCCAACCTTCAACGAAGGCACGCCCATTTACGTACGCATGTCTTTCGAACACTACCCATGCACACTCCACACAGAAGGCACTCCCAAGCCACGCCGAGAATCGAACAGTTGAACCTCTTCCTGTGAGGTAACAACACTACCACCATACCACCAATATTCAATAATATTGTTACAGTTGGTTTTGCTTTTGATTTCCATTTCAATAATTCCTTTTTTGGCAGCTAACAACTTTAAACTTAGTAGGATCTTACGGTGTCTAAGCAATTCCAATTCTATATCCCATCACAGAATAATTATTTCCTCACTTAAAATAATTTGCTCCACAATATTTCTGAAAAAGTAAAAAAAAAAAAAACCCAAACAACACAGCCACTAAAGAAACACGTAAAAAACACACTTTAATCTAGACATAGCACCTCGGCCAAAAGTCTTCCAAGAGTAAAAAACTCATGACAGACATTCATTTAAATATACATTTTCCTTATCAATTATCCAATTAAAATAAATTAAGATAAATTAATAACATATTTCCAATTACACTCTTTATTAAAACCAAAAGGTTCCAAAGTATTATATTTCAAGATAAGGTCTCTTTATGTAATAATTTTGTTTTAATATCAGCACATTCACTCAAAAAAGTGAACCTATTCCAACACACATCCTATTAAGCAATCTTGTTTAGTCTCATGAAATTAAAAAAAAAATGCCCGCAATGGGCTATCTAATTTTTTATTTTTGATGTTCTTGAAAACATTTCTTAAAAGAGTAGTCCATCTCCCCAATATAAAATAAATTACAAGAGCATTTTAATGTATATACTACTTCTTTAGTATTACTTGTATAATTCCCACTCAAATAAAATTTAGTACCATTGATTTTTGGAAAATGCCCCACCACACGATCACAAATAGAACAATGCTTACAAGCTAATGTTCCTACATATGGGGAAACATTACCATTAAAAATATTCCCTGGCAGTATGAAGACCTTATTTATCTTGAAATATAATACTTTCAAACCTTTTGGTTTTAATAAAGACTGTAATTGGAAATATGTCTAGATTAAAGTGTTTTTTACGTGTTTCTTTAGTGGCTGAGTTGTTCGTTTTATTTTCAGTTTATCTTGTTGGTGATTTCTGAGAAAGTACTCTGCAGGGAATTTTTAAAATCTATCATCTCGTTACATTCCCAAAAAAAAAAAAAACATGTTCCCAAGTACCCCTCTCTTTCCAATCACAAATCCAGCAACTGCTGTCCATGTGTGGAAAAATTCTCTGAAGTCTTATTAGGGTATAAAAATTCCTATGTAAACATTTCCATGCAGAAATCCTAAACCTTCTACATTTTGTTGCATACTATTGTCTTATTGTTTTCCCAACTAGCCTCCTCTGGACTAACACTAACTGAAGTTTGAGACTGGTGAGTACAACAAGGCATCCTGGCAGAAATGTCATATTGCTGCTGAGAAATGTTTTCTACTAAAGTCCCTCCTAGTGCATACATACTTCCCATCCCATATAAAGGAGTGCCGTGGGCTATGCTTGTATACTGTTCATGCCACAAGCCAAAGCCCTGCCCTCCTAGGACAACATTCCCACATGTCCCTAGCCACGACTGAGATCAACCATGAGGCTGCATCTCAGCGAGTACATCCTCCATGCCTGTGCCACTATTCAAACTCAGGTTGTCTGGGCCGTAGTGTGGGCTTTATCCATTTATGTCACTAGTGCAAGCTATTATCACATTCTATTTGTATGCAACTGTTAGTCAAGGAAACACTCAGTATATGCACTACATACTGATATTCATGCTTTGCCTTTGGCTGGGATTTATGGTGACAAACTATGTGATATTTATTATTTTACCATATACTCTGTGCTTGCAATGCTTTTTTTGATCATACATCATAGATGACAGAAAGGATCCAAGACCAAGCATAATTAATTAAAATAAAAGTAAACAGTTGAGCATTTTACTGTGTATACATTTGGTTCTTACATTACTAAAAACAGAAAGCATGGCAGGCTCTTCTATCAGCAGTCAAAACTGCAACCAATTACATCAGCATGGTGCACACTTCATCGACTGCCTGGGTGCTCAATCTCTTTAACAGTGCTCCTCACTCCACATGTGCAATCTCAGACCCAGCATCAGTCCACCTCTGTAGCACAGCCCCAGTCCTAGTGTCAGTCCATCTGTGCAATACAGCCCTACTGCCAGCATTAGTCCATCTCTGTAGTACAACCCTAGCATCAGTCCATTTGTGTAGTACAGCCCCACCATTAGTACACCCCTGCAGTACAGCCCATGCCGCAGTTTCAGTCCACCTATGTAGTACAGACCCGGCATTAGTCCATATTTGTAGTACAGAGCCAGCATAAATCCATCTCTGTAGTACAGCCCTACCGTCAGTCCATCTCTGTAGTACAGCCCAAGTATCAGTCCATCTCTGTAGTACAGTCTCACAGTCAGTCCATCTCTGTAGTACAGCCCCCCCAGTCAGTCCATCTCTGTAGTACAGCCCCAGTGTCAGTCCATCTCTGTAATACAGCCCCACAGTTAGTCCATCTCTGTAGTGCAGCCCCACAGTCAGTCCATCTCTGTAGTACAGCCCCATAGTTAGTTCATCTCTGTAGTAGAGCCCCAGTGTCAGTCCATCTCTTTAGTACAATCCCTGTGTTGACACATCTCTGTAGTACAGCTTCAGCATCAGTACATCTCTGCAGTACACCCCCACCATCAGTCCACCTGTGTAGTACAGCCCCACTGTCAGTTCACATGTGTAGTACAGCCCCACCATCAGTACATTCCTGTAGTACAGCTCCAGCCCCAGAGTCAGTCCATCTCTGTAATACAGCCCCACAGTCAGTCTATCTCTAGTACAGTTCCAGCATCACTCTATCTCTGTAGTACAGCCCCAGTGTCAGTACATCTCTGCAGTACAGCTTCACAGTCAGTCCATCTCTGTAATATAGCCCCACTGTCAGTCCATCTCTGTAGTACAACCCCAGTGTCAGTCCATCTCTATAGTACAGTCCCACCCCCAGTGTCAGTACATCTCTCCAGTACAGCCGCAGTGTCAGTACATCTCTGCAGTACAGCTGCAGTATCAGTCCATCTCTGTAGTATAGCCCCAGCCCAGTGTCTGACATCTCTCCAGTACAATCGCACTGTCAGTCCATCTCTGCAGTACTCTTAAAATGCATGCGTTATGTATACCCAGTGAAATCCACAGATACACAACTTTAGTTCTGACCTAGACAACATGTATGAAACTATTACTCCTAGGCATTATCTTTGTATCATCCCCACTGTTAGTCAAGCTGCGTGAAAGCCATTGCGCCATTTCTGTATCACATACCTCAACACAAATGTCAAATGGAATTAAAGATATTAAAACTACTCAATATCACAGTCAAAGGAGGCAACGTAACACACTAGTTTATTTAGCCTACTGCATGGTTTGTTATTGTTTCTGCATTGGGATGACAACACGCAGGCTACAAGACAGGATGAGGGAACATCAATATGATATCTCCAGGAGAGCTGAGACTAATGCTTTATCTAAGCAGATCATGTTACTAGGTGCTCAGCAGAATTTTAAGTTTATGGCTGTTGAAACAGTCAATGTGGGTATAAGGGGGGGGGGGGGGCACATAGAACTATGGTAGAAGGCAAAGAATTGAACTGGATTATTAGAATGAAAGTTAATATGGGGAAAGGCCTCAATGATAAATTTTCTATTAAACCAGTTTTAATGAATAGGCCCTTAGCCAGACAGATATTAATTATGTTCAGTATTTTTATAATGTTTTTATGAATGAAATGTTCTATATGCTTTTATGTATGAAATGTTTTCATGTTTATATAATGAGTTCTGAGCTACATTTTTTGGCTGTTGAATGAAATGCTTTATATGTTTTTATGAATTAAATATTTTTGTGTTTATACATTGAGCTTTGAGCTGCATTTTTTGGTGTGGCTTTAAGGGCTCTTGTTAATTCCTAATTGTTTTTGCATGCTAATTGGCTGCTTTGCTGTTTAAAAGTACTACAGTTTGGATCTTTATTTGTCTGATGAAGCAGCTGCTGCTGCAAAAGCGCTTACTGTTTGTTCTACTGTTTGTTCTGGGATTAAATTCTTGAATTTTACTGCTGTGTTCCGCTGCCTCCCTTGACTGTGATATTGTATGATTTATTTTTTGGAGGACCGGTTTACCTACACCATAGTCTTTGTTCTTTGTTGCCTTATATTAAAACTACTACTTGGGAGGTTAAAGGCATTCAGACAACTTCAGGGGTTAGCTGTTGTCATCATGTATTTCCACACTGTGAAATGTCTGTTAGTGCTGCAGAATATAGTTAGTAGTCCTGCAATGCACTGAGTACCTACATACTGAATACAGCACATATGTAATTCTCAGAGCACTGAAGTACTTGTCCGTTAATGCACTGAGTACCTACATACTGAATACAGCACATACGGAATTCTCAGAGCACTGAAGTACTTGTCCGTTAATGCACTGATTACCACTATACTGAATACAGCACATACGTAATTCTCAGAGCACTGAAGTACTTGTCCGTTAATGCACTGATTACCACTATACTGAATACAGCACATATGTAATTCTCAGAGCACTGAAGTACTTGTCCGTTAATACACTGATTACCACTATACTGAATACAGCACATATGTAATTCTCAGAGCACTGAAGTACTTGTCTGTTAATGCACTGATTACCACTATACTGAATACAGCACATATGTAATTCTCAGAGCACTGAAGTACTTGTCTGTTAATGCACGGAGTACCTCTATACTGAATACAGCACATACATAATTCTCAGAGCAGTGAAGTACTTGTCTGTTAATGCACGGAGTACCTCTATACTGAATACAGCACATACATAATTCTCAGAGCACTGAAGTACTTGTCTGTTAATGCACTGATTACCACTATACTGAATACAGCACATAAGCAATTCTCAGAGCACTGAAGTACTTATCTGTTAATGCACTGATTGCCACTATACTGAATACAGCACATACGTAATTCTCAGAGCAGTGAAGTACTTGTCTGTTAATGCACTGATTGCCACTATACTGAATACAGCACATATGTAATTCTCAGAGCACTGAAGTACTCTTCTGTTCATGCACTGATTGCTACTATACTGAATACAGTACATAACCAATTCTCAGAGCAATGAAGTACTTGTCTGTTAATGCACTGATTACCACTATAGTGAATACAGCACATACGTAATTGTCAGAGCAGTGAAGTAATTGTCTGTTAATGTACTGATTACCACGATACTGAATACAGCACATATGTAACACCCAGAGCAGTAAAGTACTTGTCTGTTACGTGTTTACTTTGAAAAAAATTAAATACCTGAAACGTGCTGTCAATAATCAGCAATCTAAGTGTCAGAGCAGTGGACAGAGAAAGCAATGGAACTGCTGTTAACAAATAATTTAAAAACTGAAATAAAAAGCATTGTACTACAGAGATCTACATTACCAAACTAATGAAAGACCACCGATGTTTTATAGTACTGCTGTGAAACAACTACAGTACAATTTTGTACCTACCAGAAATGTAGATGTTCGAGTGTATTCACTGCTGCAGTCATTACACTTGGGTTATCCTGCCGTCAGGCGGTCCCGCAGTCGGCCAGAGTTCCAAAGTCTTGGTCCGGCGTCGGTTGCTGTCGCTTCTTGCCTGACGTCAGTGCATCAGGGGTATATAAGATGCAGCCGACGCCATTTTCTTTAGTTTTTCTTGCCCCAGATGTCAGGTGCCCCCAAGTAGGTAGGCAATACATATTGCTAATAAAACATATATATAAAATAAAAATAATACCTTCAGTTACAAGCAAATACACCACAAAGGTTGTATAAGCTAGAAATGTATACATGAGTCCAGCCAGGACAGAGGGGATGGAGGGGGGGGGTAACCTGGACTGCAGCAGTGTGAACACTTGAACATCTACATTTATGGTAGGTACAAAACTGCACTATGTTCATCGTGTTTCACTGCTGCAGTCATTACACTTGGGTTGAATCCCAAAGCTGAGGTTGGGTGGCTGGGTCTATAAAGGATTCGGGGTGGCTATGAGGCCCTGCAGCACTGCAGTGGCAAAGCCAGCTCTGGATTTAGAGTAAAGAGGCAAGTGGTAATGCTTGGTAAAGGTGTGCACTGAACTCCAAGTTGCAGCTTCCAAAATATCCTTGGTAGGTACTCCTCTAAGGTAGGCTGCTGAAGTGGCTGTTGCCCTGGTGGAATGTGGCCTAATGTTGTTAGGTACAGTTTTTCCTTGCTGTGTGTAGCAGAAACAGATACAGTGTCCTATCCACTTTGAAATGGTCTGCTTTGAAATAGCCTTTCCCTGTGATCCTGCAGCACATGCTACAAACAATTGCTCAGTTTTCCAGAAAGCTTTTGTTTTGTCCAAGTAGAAGCATAACTGCCTGTGTATGTCCAAAAAGTGCAGAAGTCTCTCCCCTTTATTCTGGGGATTTAGATAAAATGTTGGCAAGTGAACAGTTTGGTTAAGAGCCACACTGGATACCACCTTTGGCATAAATGTAGGGTTTGTTCTTAAAGAAACCCTGTCCTGATGAAAAATGATGAAAGGTTCCACTGCCATTAGTGCCTGTAACTCAGACTCTTTGTGCTGAGGTTATTGCCAGAAGCAGAGCAGTTTTCCATGACAAAAATTTTAATTCTGCTGAATTGGCTGGCTCAAAAGGAGGTAAAGTTAGTTTTTCCAAGACAAAGTTGAGGTCCCAAGTTGGTGTTGGTGCTCTCCGGGGCGGTCTTATGTTTTTAGCCCCTCTGAGGTACTGTTTTAGTAATGGATGAGAGAAAATAGGAGGATCCATGTTGTAATGAGCGGAAATGGCAGAGGCGTGGATCTTAACTGATGAAAAGGATAGGCCTTTGTCCAGCATCTCAGTTAAGTATTGTAATAGCTGAGGAATATTTGGAACAAGAGGGTCAAAGCCTTGAGCCTGGTTCCAGCAGCAGAATCTCTTCCACTTTTCTGAATAGGATTTCCTGGTGCTGGGCCTCCTGGCCTCCAAAACAACATCCATAACAGCTTTAGAGAGAGGTGTTGGCTGCTTGGCTAAGTAATCTGCCATGCAGCCAGATTTAAGGTTTTGAGCTGGCTGTGCAGGATTTGATTGTTTTGTTGAGTCAGAAGATGAGGAATTTGAGGTAAAATCCATGCTGGGCCTTGAGCCAAGTTCTTTAAGATTGGGAACCAGTGCTGGCGTGGCCAGTCTGGGGCAATCAGGATCATTTTTGGCCTTTCTTGTCTGGCTTTTAGGAGTACCTTTGAAAGGAGAGGCAGTGGTGAGAAGGCATAAACTTTTAGGGTTTTCCAGCTGAACGAAAGAGCATCCACTTTCCATGGTTGTGTGTGGTAAGTCCTTGTGCAGAATTTCTGTAGTTGGCAGTTCAGAGGGGAGGCAAAAAGATCTATGTCTGGGCACCCCCATTTTTGTGTTATCATGCTGAATACTTGTGGATTTAATTTTCACTCATGAGGATCCATGATGTTTCTGCTTAAGTCGTCTGCCAGAGTATTTTTCTTTCCTTGCAAGTATTGTGCTTGCAGATGAACTTGATAGGTCAGTGCTGTGTTCCACAAGGTCATGGCTTGTCTGCAGAGGGGATAGGAATGAGTGCACCCTTGCTTGTTTATGTACCACATAACTGTGGTGTTGTCCGTCTTTAGTAATAGTTGTGCAGAAGGTCCTTGAAAGCTGTCAGTGCATTTTTTACAGCTAGCTTCTCTTTTTGATTGATGTGAAGATGCATTTGGTCTGCGGCCCACTTGCCCTGAATACATTTTCCTGCCATGTGTGCTCCCCAGGCGTAATCCGATGCATCTGTTCTTAGTGTCTGCCTGGCTGTGGGTAAAGTGAAAGGCTGTCCCTTGTTGTGGTGACATGCCTGTGTCCACCATCGAAACTCCTGTTGTAGGCAGGGAATAAGTGGTATTACTGCTTCCAAACTGTGACAGTGTTGAGTCCAAACACTTTTTAGATACCATTGTAATTTCCTCATATGCAGTCTGGCATATGGTATTAGTAGTATGCAGGACGCCATGAACCCCAAGGCCTGCAGAATTTTAATTGCAGGGAGTTGGGTTTTTGTTGCCATCAACTGAAAGTACTGAGTCAGTTGTCTTTGCTTGTCTGGCGTGAGATAAGCCATCTGGGCAGTTGTATTTAAGCTTGCACCCAAAAATATTATCTCTTGTGAGGGCACTAGGTTTGACTTCTTTTCGTTTATTGTGTACCCTAGGCCCATTAGTAATCTTTTTACAAAAGCCAGATGCTTTAGTGGAATGTCCTTGCTCTCTGCTTGAATAAGGCAGTCGTCCAAGTAGGAATATATTTGAATTCCTTTTTGTCTGCAAAATGCAATTACTGGTGCCAGGCATTTTGTGAAGACCCTGGGCGCAGTAGATAAGCTAAAGGGCAGTGCAGAGAATTGGTAATGCATTGTGCCAGCTATGAATCTGAGGTATCTTCTGCAATTTTGTCAGATTGGGTCATACAGGTATGCCTCTTTGAGGTCCAAAGTAAGAAGCCAAGCCTTCTTGCCCAGCATGGGAAGAAGTTGCTGTAGTGTCAACATTTTGAATTTCGGAACATCCAGGTAAGTATTTAGAATAGATAGGTCCAGTATGGGTCTCCAAGCTTTGTCCTTTCTGGGGACCAAGAAAAGTCTTGTGTAAAATCCTTTTCCTTGTTCCTGTTGTGGCACTTTTTGAATAGCTCTCATGTCCATGAATCTGAGGTATCTTCTGCAATTTTGTCTGATTGGGTCATACAGGTATGCCTCTTTGAGGTCCAAAGTAAGAAGCCAAGCCTTCTTGCCCAGCATGGGAAGAAGTTGCTGTAGTGTCAACAATTTGAATTTCGGAACATCCAGGTAAGTATTTAGAATAGAGAGGTCCAGTATGGGTCTCCAAGCTTTGTCCTTTCTGGGGACCAAGAAAAGTCTTGTGTAAAATCCTTTTCCTTGTTCCTGTTGTGGCACTTTTTGAATAGCTCTCATGTCCATGAGGGCTGTAATTTGTTTTTGTGCCTCTGCCCATTGATTTTGTGGCAGGTCTGGCATTCCTTTTGGCCTTGGTAGGGTGTGAAAGTGGAACCTGTAACCTTGAGACACAATATTCAGTACCCATTTGTCTTGGGTGATTATATGCCAATTTTGTGAAAAAAGTGCTAGTTTTCCCCCTAAGGGAGCTGCCAAAACGTAAGTGCTTGGCATTTGAAAGGGGAAGTCATTGGGACTGTTTCCTATAAGGTTGTGACTTGTCTTCCCCTCCTTTTGGGGTTGAAGCACCCAACTGTCGTGGTCTGTAAGAGCCTTGGAGCTGAGATCTGCTTCTTGGACGTTTGTATCTGCCTCTTTGTGGTCTGTCTGACACTGGAAATGACCAATTTTTAGAAGGCCAATTTCTGCTAAATCGAGGTGGCTGTACCTGTAAGAAATCCTTCACTGTTTGCATAAATTTTGCCTTATCCTCCATTTTCTTTAATACCTCTGCTGCCTTATCACCAAACAAGATATCATGCTGTAAAGGAGCATCCAATAATTTTGCCTTAACATCATCAGGTAAACTTTGTTCTTTTAACCAAGCATGCCTTCGAATCACAGATCCTGTAACTGCGGCTCTACAAGACGCCTCTAATGAATCAAAACCACATTGCAGAGTATGTTTTCCCACTTGTTCAGCTACATGCAATAAATCCTGCATTTCCTTATAATCAGGACCTTCTGAGCTTGTAAGCATTTTCTGTTTTAACAGAGACATTAAATATTGTTGGTATTTAAGCATGTGGAACTGGCAATTTAAAGCCCTTACTGCTAAAGTTGCAGAAGTGTAAACTTTCTTCCCCCATCTATCCAATGCTCTAAAATCCCTGTCAGAGGGAACTGGATTTTTAGCAGTGGAAGCCTTTACCCCTTTGGGACCCTGGGAAATAGTTTCTGGGTCAGCAGCAGGGTTTTTATAAAGAAATTTGTGAGAGTCAGGGACTCTATAGTACCTATCTGGCTTGACTGGTGCTGGGGGCAAAGAATCAGGGGTTAAACTGGATTCAGAGAACACATCATCCACAATATCTAACACAGGCGAAATAGCAAGGGGCCTGTGCTGAGGCAATAAAAGAAAATCTCTGAGCCTTTTCTTGGATTCTGAATAATCCTGGCTCTCCCAATGGAAATGCTCCCTCATGGTATGTAAAGTTTCCCCAAAAGAGTAATCCTCAGGAGGAGAGGCTGAAGGGATTGATTCTTCAGCATCAGAGTCCTCATAGGGGGGTAAAGAGTATCCCTGGTCTGAAGAGGAATCAGAAGAAATGGAAACCTGGTCAGAGGAATCATAGTCTGTATCCTGCCTAGGCCTTTTATCAGGAGGGGGATGGGAACCCCTGATCAGAGTAATTAGGTCTTCGGCCATTTTGAGCATCTGTTTTTTAGGCATGGAGGCCTGTCCAGGTGAATGCTGTACTTGTTTCTTTGTCTTTAATGGAGTTTTAGACTTGGTTGTTGTTTTGATGGTAAGCTGTGAAGGTCTGAAAACACCCTCAGAAGCCGATGCCTGCTCAGCGGCTCCAGACCCATCTGAGGAGTTAATTTCCATAGGCCCAATACCTTGAGTTTCCAGAGGCCTAGTAGTCTCCACGTGGGAGTTGGAGGTGGCCTGTGGCTCTGAGGTAGCGGGTGTCAGGGGCTGCGAAAGCACCTCACTGAGAACCGGCGACTGGCCTAGAAGAGGCTTCATCGTCTGTTTTGGACCTCGGATGCCTGTCCTTATCCTTGTCTTTGCATTTTTTGTGTATTCCGGTCGTCGGTTGTTCCGACGGCATGGTGTAATTGAACCTTCGGCCAAAATAATGGCAAGCAAAAGCAAACCGACGTTTAATAGTGCGCTTGTTAAATCTAGCACAAAACCGACAACTAGTGAAGTCGTGGTCTGGGCCTAGGCATGGAATACAGTAAGAATGAAAATCCTTATGAGGTATTTGCTTCCCACAAGAAATGCAATTATTAACTTTTACTGACATCGCTCTGAGGCAAGAAAAAGTTTCCCCAACGGGGTACTTAGCTTTATTGAAAACTTCGGTTCTGAAATTCAAATTCGAAAATCTCAGGAGTCGTCCGACTGTCACTTGCAAACTGCTTTTGCTTCGGGCACCGCGCGGCAAGAAAGACTGGAGAAAATGGCATTGGCTGCTTCTTATATACCCCTGACGCACTGACGTCAGGGAGGAAGCAACAGCAACCGACGCCGGACCAAGACTTTGGAACTCTGGCCGACTGCGGGACCGCCTGATGGCAGGATAACCCAAGTGTAATGACTGCAGCAGTGAAACACGATGAACATCCTGAACAGCAGCACCTTGGGGCTGATTTCAACAAAGGACTTGTAGTTATTGCTTCAATATCATGAGATAAATGAGAAATAATATCTGAAACAGCATGGCACAGTTTTGGAATCTGCTGATCATGCATCTGACTTACACTCCTCACAATGATAACAGGGTAGTTAGAACTTTCCAGCTCTCCTAAAACTTTAATTTATCTGCTTTCTTGAAAATAAGCAAAATAAAGTTCCTTCTGGAGTACTGTCCAAAGTAACAGCTGTCTTGTCATCACTGCCCTCTGTGGGTCAACAATGCACTGCAGTCCTTAGACTAGTCTGCATGCTGTCAAACAAATGTGTGTATCATCCTCATTAGTCAACTCTGCCAAATATATCAGTGCAAACGTTTTTTCTGGAAAGATGCCCGAGCATGTTTAAGTTAAGGAAGAGGAGCCATCATCAACACTGTATGATAACAAAATGGAAACATCTAAGTCGTTTTGCTGTCTTTAAAATAAGTTGCTGAGATGTGAATTAGCGACCTCCTCCCAAAACATGCAGGCAGTATTGCAACACATACATGCTTCTGCCAGCTGTTTCTTATCAGAGCACAGCCTACAAACAAATAAAAGTAAATGGGGTGTAAATATTAGCCATCCTTCTTATGTTTCACTAAATCACTTGCAGAGCTTTTCACAGTCATGGCCAAGCATTGTCTTTATACAGCTGCCAACTGCCGGAAATCTATTTTCTTTCTGTTGTCACATACTGGAACAGAGGCAGTACTATCAATAATGCTTTGATCCTCAGAAGTTGTTGTCAAGCAGCTGACTAGCATATTTCACGCAGATGTATCACCTCTATATGGGAGGAAGCAGGCACACTTCTGCTGCTCCTACAGTGACCTAAACTGGTAGCTTTATCAGAATCGCCACTCAGCAAGTTATACTTTGCTTGTGTGTCTCTGGCACAACACTACAAAGAAACAGATGATGATGATGATGATGATGATGATGGGAAGAAACAGAGACAGATGCCACTCTGGATGCCATCTTACACACTTGGAGCCCAAGTGGCCTACTCCACTCACTGGCCAGCTACACAGCATTCTGAAGGATTTAATGTTCAACAGAAAACACACTGCAACTTAAATAAGGGTGTAAAGTTACAGCATAGCCAGGCAAACTAACAATCTGAAAGGCACACTCTGAGTCCTTATACTAGCAAAGCATTCAGCTCCAAACTTTATATATCATACCTTCTATAAATGCAACCTCTAAAGCCCAGACGGAATATGATATGCTACCATGCAAGCAACAAGAATTTTAGATATACGCTTGATGTCACAACTGGGTTCATGGCAGAGCATATTCTTCCCTCGAAGGGAGGGAAATGTGCCCTCCAAATTCAAAAGTTGTAGGAGCCTCTGTATTCATCTGATAACACAGAAATCAACAGCCACTAGAAGGTGCCAGTATTAAAATTAAATATTAAGTGAAGACCTAATTAAAATATTTAAAAAAAAGAAAGAAAAAAAGATCTATATATTCTCATATCTTTTGAAAGAAAAATCAAGCAACTTACATGGCTAAAAATGTTTTGAAGACCCAAGGTGTGTTATGCTTAAGTTTCTGAAGACTTCTGACGCATTCCTCTCTCTGCCACTCACCCCGAGAAATAGCTCTGTATCCATTAGTAAAGCACAAAGCATTTTAACAATAACATCTAAAGTGAATAAAATCATCTTAAATCACTGTAAAAAAAAAAAAAAAAAAAAAAGACCAAAACAGCCCTAATTGGGGGACGGGTTGTCCTCACACAACCTCTACACATACTACCTGCAAATGTGAAAAATCAGACTAAAGGGTGACATTTGTAAAACAGAAACGTGAAACATACATTCCCCCTCTGCTCTGAAAAATGCAGTCTCACAACTAAATATGTCGCATCTTCAGCAAAGCAAGCTCTGATTAACTTTAGATACGTGACGTTTCAAGGTCTGAAAATACAGCATAAAAGGAGTACTCCAGCAACTTCACTTGCCAAAAACACAGGGACCAACTCAGCAGATGACCATAGGTCTGTCTCTGCCATCAAAGGGAACGGTTGAAACTGGTTCACCAATACCCATATTTAAGCAGACATGATAAGATGAAGTATTTAGGAATATGAATTAAAAAGGCTTCTGTTAGGGCAGCTAAGGATACGTAGGAAGAAGCTAAACAAAAGATAATATAAAAAACTGAGAGATTGTAAGCTTTTGTTTATGGATATTGATATTAAGATACAAGCAGTGAACACGTCTTTAGTCCCTTTAGTTTTATATACTGGTCAGGCATATCATTATCAAACAAAAAAGAAATTGTGGACAATAATTAAAGAGGTGAAGGAATTTTTCTGGGAGAAGAAAAGGGCAAGGGTGAAGTGGGACAAGTCGATCCTCTGAAAAGATCAAGGTGGTTCAGGATTACCTGATTTAAAGGGATACTTTAGAGTAACAGTTAAGGCTCATACACATAACATAAAAAGAAGGTTATGATTCAGAGTGGAAACGAAGATGATGACATGAGGGCTGGGGGTTCAAAAAGTAAGGAGATGCTGGAATTCTAGATGCAGATTCTAAAGGAGAATAACCACCACCACATAAAAAAAGAAGTTATGTATTTACCATAACATTCCATCTGTGTTGTCCATATTCATTCCTCCTCGACTGATGGGCTCGGATCCTAACCCTTGGATCCAACTCTGCCGTTGTAAAAGCTCTTGGCAACCTTTAACTCTCGATCTTCTCCTTTACCCAGAACGGACCACCCCCATTAGCTCAGATCTTGTTTGCAGATTATAGCAGAAGACTAATACTTTACTAATAAAGAAAAAACTTTACGCAGAAATATAGCAGATAATGGCAGCACAAAGCTATATATGGACTCATAAAAGGCAAGGGAAAGATGCCATGACTGGCTCTATCCACGCGCTCTTCAGGCAACATTCGATGTTGGTTGGTGGGTGGGAAGTCAAGGAGGAATGAAAATGGGCAACACAGATGGAACGTTATGGTAAGTACATAATACGGTAAGTACATAACTTCTTTATTTGATGTTGTCAATTTTCATTCCGTCCACGACTGATGGGACAAAGTCCCCAGCTACTACAATCCCTGGGTGGCCTCAAGGAAGGATATTCCTGAGCACCATTGAGCCAAAGGATGCCCTACTATTAGAAACTAAGTCTAGCTTAGTAAGATATGAAGGTGTGAGGTGAAGCCCAAGTTGCTGCTGCACAAATATCGTCCATGGAGGCTCTTGAATGAAAGGCTAAGGAAGCTGCTAAGACTCTTGCAGAATGAGCAAGCAATTGCTTAATTAAAGGCAAATACAATTTATCGTAAATGAAAGAAATGCAATTAGTGAGCCATTTGGCAGGGGAAACTCTAGACATTGCCTTGCCCAGTTTCCTTTCTGCAAAGGAAACAAATAACTGATCTGACTTTTTGAAGTCTTTTGTCCTGTATAAGTAGAAATGCAGTTGCCTATGCACATCTAGTGAATGCAACCTTTGTATAATTTGGGAAGAAAACTAGTAGGTTGGCAAATTAGTTAATGCTGGATTCTAATACAACTTTGGGCAAAAACGATGCATTAGTCCAAAATGTAACTCTATGAAAAATAAGGTATGGAGGTTTCACCCAGAAAGCCTGAATTTCTGAGATTTGTCTAGCTGAAGTAATGGCCACCAAAAATAAAGTCTTCCAAGATAGAAATTTGGGACTGCTAGAATTTGCAGGTTTGAAGGGAGGAAGAACCAAAGCTTGCAGTACCAGTACTCTTTAACTGGAGGTCTCAACAGAAGTGTTCCACATAGAAAGGCCTTACAAAGTTTATGCGAAGCAAGGGAAGCGCCATTGAGACCAACATGGAAATTAGAAATTGCTGCTAACTGAACCTTTACTGTGCAAGAACTGGCCCCTTGATAAAAAAGCAATGACAAAAACTCCAGGATAGTATGAATTGGTGCAGAAAACTGATCCACATCATTTTGAAGTGCCTAATGTGCAAATGTTTTCCATTTACTAGCACAACTTTTCCTCATAGGTGGTTTGAGGGAAGATAACAGAATGTGGCAAACTGGGAAAGAGAGCATAGGCTGTCTGGCTATCACTGGAAATGGATAAACCAAGCTGTCACCCTGAGCTTTGGAAGACTCAGATGAACTATTTTGTCGGGTGAGACAGAAGGTCTGGAATGGGATCCAGAATCCAGGGTTGATGGATCAAATTAGTCCACAGGAACAGGAACCAAATTTGTCAAAGCCAAAAAGAAGTAATGAAAATGACCTTGCGTTTCAACCTGGCAGTTCTCTGAAGGAACTTCGATATGAGAGGGATTGGAGGATAAGCATACAGTAACCCCAGGGCCAAACGTGGAGAAGAGCATCTCTTTGTGACTCTCCCTGTGGGAGGATGAGGGCAAAGTGGCTGCTGCATTTGTTGTTTAGGGGAGATGCAAAGAGATCACAGCAAGGCTGGCCCCACTTGCAGAAAATCATGTCTGCTACCTTCTGGTTGAGGGACCATTTGTGAGTTAACAGAATGCACCTGCTCAGTTTGTCATGTTGGTCTTCCCCGAATGTGCGTTGCTAAGAGAAAGTGGTTGGAAGAAATTTCCCATTACCATACTTGTAGTGCTTCTCAGGGATATGTGATCTGGTTCCTCCTTGTTTGTTGATATACCAAACTACTGTCACATTGTCTATTTGTATCATAACTGTTCCTCACAGGAGGGCATCCTGAAAGGCTTGTAATGCTAAAAGCACTGCTCTCAACTCCAGAATGCTAATATGCAAATTTTCCTCTTTGGGGAACCACATGACTTGGACTCTTTCCCAGGTAATGCCGCCCTCACACCCCAGCTCACTACGCCTTGGGCTGAGAAGGGACAAACAGACAGCCTTGTAGTAGTTGTTCCAACTGGGTCCACCACATCAGATCTTTTTTGCAAAAGTTGGCGATTCGAATTTGGGACAACAGAAGTACCTGATGTATTGACCATTGAGATGCCAACATCCATTGAAAAATCCTCATGTGAAATCTAGCCAGTAGAACAAGGGGCATCACTGCCATCGATCTTAATTTTTGTAGGACCAGATGAGTGGGGTCTGTGGTAATGCAAAATATCTTGTTGACTTGCGATCTTCGATCTTAAGGTTTGAACTCTGACAAGGGGAAGAGGCGCTATTATTGACCTTATGTTGAGTAGCACTCCTATGAACTCTATAGTTTGAAATGGTTGAAGATGTGATTTTTCGAAATGTATGGTTATGCCTGAGTACAAATCTGGATTACTTTTTCTCTTGCCATGATGAGTTGATGCCTGGTCAGGACGGAGATGAGCCAGTTGTCTAAGGAAACACCTGGAATACGTGCAGTCTCAAGTGAGCTGCCACCACTGCCATACATTTGGTGAACACCCCAGGGGCTGTGGTGAGATGAAAGGGCACTGCTCTGAACTGGTAATGACTGGCTTCTAGCTGAAAGCATTAAGAATTTCCTGGATCATCTGTTCATTTTTAAATTATAGTATGCATCCTGGAGGTCTATTGAGCACATCCAGTCCTCTTTTTCCAGAAATGGAAGAACTGATTGAACCATGACCATCCAGAACTTTGTCTTCTGAACAAAGCTCTTCAGACTTCTGAGATCCAGAACTGGTATTCAGTCTCCTGTACTCTTTGGCACTAAAAAGAATCTCGAGTAAGTTCCATATCCTTTCTGGTCTGAGGGATCTCTTGGATGACTCTTTTGTTTGGCAGATTTTGTATTTGAATGGCTGCTTGATCCCCCTGATTAGGGAGAACATCATGGATTTTCCTGGAATTTAGAGGACAAAGGGAAAACGGAATTATATAACCTCTGGATATGATCCTCTGCACCCAAGTGTATTTTATTATTTCTAGCCAGGCTCTCCAGTGCAGGGATAAACAACCCCCATTGCCTCCAGAAGGGGGACAATCAGCCCTGCTTTTGGGAGAGCTGGAAGAGTTTGCCAAAGAAAGATTCTCTATACCCCTGATGTTGCGGACCTCCAGTGCCACGAGGGCAGCATCTACCATTTGAACCTCCCCCTCTGTCTCTGGGGAAAGACCCTCCAAGTGTGTTCTAGAAAAATCCTTGTAATTTTCTGAATCATATCTTTCCACCACCTCAATGAATCCTTGAAAATGATCTTTGGGGAGTGGAAAAACATACATCCATGTAAGAAAGGGTCTTTCCATTCTTCTCACACCTGGCCAAAAAGAGAGGTGCCTTCAAAGGGAACATTGACGAATGTACTGATAAGGGTCTGCAAAATCAAACAAATGCATCCAGGTGTGTCTCCTAATAGCTATGCCTGAACCCACTGCCCTTGAGTTTCCTTCTGCCACATTAGAAATAAACCTCATGGACGAGTTGGATACTGAATGTACAGTCGCCAGCTGAAAAGTGATAGAATATTTCACCTTTTCAGATACTGTTCCTTTGAAAGTACCTGAAAGTTCCATAATCAGATCCCTCTGAAGTCTAGTAAAATGTGCCAAGTAGTTCAGAGACCTTAAGGCAAAGGTCACTGAGACATAAACACACTTCCCAAATCTGCCCATCGCCCACGACTCCATGTCATGAGGATGGACAGAGGTACTTTCATCAGCAAGTTCCTTTCTAGTGGCTGCCGCCACGACCGCCATCAACAGGTTTAACTTTTGACCAAAATAGTTTAGACTGTGGAGGGGTCATAATCTTATCTGTTTCTTGGGAATAGGTTCAGTGAAGTGAGGTTCCTTCCATGTTTGCTGTGAGATCATCTCCAGGAGCTCATCAGTGGGCAGGACCACCCAGGTAGTAGATGGGCCTCCAGTAGCACGGATTCCTATGTTGAAGGGTTGCTGGACTTCCAGCCACCTCTCTGTTTAAGGATTTCAAGGATGTCTCAGAATGAGACATCTTCAGGAGGTGACCATGGGGACCCTTCACCCTCATCATAATATGTGTCCTCAGTGACTGATTTGGGAGAATCAATATGCTTACTCTTGCATGTCATCTTCTTAGGGACCTCCTCGGTGGGGTACTTTGGGGAGTTATCAGAAGAGTAGGGGAAACCCTGTTGGGAAGTAGTTTTGGTATTAGCTGTCCCTGTAAAGAGGATAGCTGAGACTCAAAGTGCAGAGGCGGAACAGAAGAAGACATAGGATCCAAAGGGGGAGGCATCTACTGGGCCTGAGGTGCAGACAGAGCTCTCTCCAAAACCCTGAAGGCAGACCATCCTGGAGAAGAATAAGGACATGGATCTAACAGGCCAAGCCTCTGATCCCTAGTCCTGCCCTTCTCCAAGGATAGCTGCATGGAGACCAAAGTTAGACCCAAACTGATCATTGCTAAGGCTCCAGTATGCAGAGATGGTTCCGAAAAAGTTGACTGCAGCACCTTGGACCTGACAAGTTAAAATTGGCTCCAAGAGCTCTCCAGATCCAACTATACCACAGGGCTCAGAGCAAGTATTAGATCTGATGATACCAGGACCCTATGATCCGAAAAGGACAGTTCTGGACGACTTGGATCCAGGGGCTGTGAAACCTGGATAGGAATCAAAGGAGAAATTGATAGAGGAGGAGTAGTAGATGCATGGACCTCCCGACCCTTTGGGGTAGAAGCTGAGGAAGGGACAGCCTGGCTTAGCACTTAGAGGATCCTTCTCACTAGCCTCTCTACATCTTCTTTGATGAGACTTCTGGATGAACGGGTGGATAGAGGAGATAAAGACTTTGGTCCTTCTAAAAAGGGGGATGGCACTCTAGATGGAATAGGATCCACTGAAGGAGAGTACCTCATCCTAGGCAGAATCAGTAAAGAGGATCTATGTTCCAAGGTCTTCGGATCCGACAATACTTTACCTGCCAGAGACTACGGATCTGACAAATCTTTACCTGTTAGAGATTTTGGATCCAAAGAAGCCATCGGATCCAAGGGCTTGTACTTGTTCATAGATGAATCCAAAGATAGGGCTGGATTTAATAATTTTTGCTTCTTCTTCGTATGATCTGAAAATACTGTAGGATCCAAAGAAGTTCTTTTTATTGATTTTTCTGAGGACCTACAGGATACAGAAGAGGTGCTCAGAGAAGTAATAGCTGTCTTTTTAGTTTTTTTTTTTTTCTTTGGAAGGTCCAGATATAACTTTGTCAAAGGGTGAAGGCAAAAGTCCCTTTAGAATAAGTTTGTTTCTGCACTCTGCTAATGCCCTAGGGTTGAAAGCATGGCAGATCACGCAGTTCTCTTGGAGATGGAGAGGACCTACATGAGTCAGACATAAGGATCTTCTGACCACATTTCCTACATTTTACAAGAACTACTATAAAAGCAAAACAAATAAATACAATCTTTAACAAAATCTTTTTCTTTTTTTTTTTTTTTAAACAGAAAGGAAAGGAAGATGGGAAGAAAGTAGCAACAATGGTACTGAAGACTATAATAATCATAGAAAGTAGACAGAAAAACCTTAATTTAAAAAAGGTTATAAGTAATTAAAGACAAAAGTTAATTTTTCAACAGACCACTTCAAATGAAATCTGAGGTAATGGGAGGTAGTCCATTCTGGGTAAGGGAGAAGCTCAAAAGTTCAAGGTTGCCAAAAAACCCATCAGTCGAGGACAGAATGAAAACTGACAACATCAGATTATTATGTTCATAAAGTTGTAGAAAATATTCTAAGAGCTAAGCCAACATGGGTATGGAGAAAGGAAAATTTAATGAGAAAAATGGCAAAGAAAGCAAGGTATTGAGAGTAATTAACTAGAGAGAGAAAGGTAACAAAGGTGGGATGAGGCCAAGAAGACATTTGGACTGCAGGTTACAGACTGTCTTCCTTACAGGGATTGATACCACAGAATAGGCAAAGAGAACGGGATAGGACAGCCCTAAGTGAAAGATCTGCTCTGGCAGACATTTTAGTTGAACCTAGAATAAAAACTGTTGTTAAAAGATGGATAAATAGTAGGCCATATAAAATGCTGCATGATAACAATAAGAATCATTCAGTGGAGGTTAGAAAAGACTGAGAAGAGAGAATGGAAAAGCAATTTACAAAGGAACAATGGGATGCATGTATGGCTCCTAGGTATGCAACAAAGCCCAGAAGGTTAAGGATGTTTGCTTGGAAGTATTTGCACTGGTATTTTTACACCCTAAGGAGATTTAAAAGAATTTTTCCTCAAGTAGATTGCAAATAGTGGAGGTGTGATGGAGAAGAAAGAGGCAACTTGGAAAAAGCAGTTGCATAACTTCTACTTACCTGTAATGTTCAACCTCATCACTGCCACAATGGCATCTGGAGTTCTGTGATGCACAAACCCATACTGGCAGCTTTCCAGAGTTCAAAATCCCCTCCTCTGACTCTGTGTGATAGGGGATTGGCTAAACACTTCCTATCAGCGGAAGCATAAAGTACAGTTTTGTACCTATCATAAATGTAGATGTCCGATAGATATGCAACTGCAGTCCTGACATATGGGTTGTCCTGCCTCAGGCAGAAAGTCTGGGTCGCCGTGGCTGATGTCGGGCATCTGCCGACGCCATCTTCTTCAGTGTTTCTTGCCCCAGATGCCAGGTGCCCTCCAAGGAAGGCTAAATTTGGTGAATGGATACAAAAATTCCAGACATGCACAACAGTAATAAACAGATACACCATAACAGATATCCCCAGCTAGTAAAGGAAGGGGGGAATGGACCCAAAAGGAAAAATAGCAGAAGGGTAGGAGGGAGGGAAAACCTGACTGCAGTTGCATATCTATCGGACATCTACATTTATGGTAGGTACAAAACTGTACTATGTCCTTCAAGAATGCAACTGCAGTCCTGACATATGGGTTGAATACCATAGCCAAGCTGGGGGTGGATGGATCTAGGAAAGGGATGGTATAGCTAAAATGCCCTGCAGGACTGCCGAAGCAAAGCCTGCTCGGGATCTGGAGTATAAAGGCAGGTTGTAGTGTTTGGTAAATGTATGCACGGAGCTCCATGTAGCAGCCTCTAGAATGTCCTTTGTAGCCACTCCTCTTAGAAAGGCTGTGGATGTGGCTATAGCTCTGGTGGAGTGTAGCCTAATATTGGCTGGCACACCTTTTCCATGGAAAGAGTAACAGAATCTGATGCAGTGTCCAATCCATTTTGAAATTGTTTGTTTGGAGATTGCCTTTCCTTGCACTCCAGCAGCATAGGCTACAAATAGTTGGTCAGACTTCCTGGTGGTCTTTGTTCTGTCCAAGTAGTAGAGTAATTGTCTGTGTATGTCCAAAGTGTGCAGCAGCTTTTCCCCCTTATTTTGAGGGTTGGGAAAGAAAGTAGGCAGGTGAATTGCTTGATTTAGAGACACCCTGGATATCACTTTTGGCATGAAAGAAGGATTGGTTCTTAGAGAGACTCTGTCCTGATGAAAAATGAGAAAGGGAGGTACTGCCATGAGGGCCTGTATCTCCGAGACTCTTCTTGCTGAGGTAACTGCCAACAAGAAAACCATTTTCCAAGAGAGAAATTGCATTTCTGAAGATGCTGCTGGTTCAAAAGGAGGAAGGGTTAATTTTTCCAATACGAAATTTAGGTCCCATGCAGGTACTGGTGGTTTTCTGGGAGGCTTGATATTCTTTATCCCTCTTAGAAACTGTCTTAGCAAGGGATGCGAAAACACAGGTGGGTCACAGTTGTATTTTGCTGAGATTGCTGAAGCATGAATTTTTATGGAAGAATATGAAAGGCCACTATGAAACATTTCTGCCAAGTATTCTAATATCTGTGGTATGCTCATTGCAGATGCATCCTGACCCTTGCTGGCATTCCAGGTGATGAATCTCTTCCACTTGGCTGAATAGGTTTTTCTAGTGGAAGGTCTGCGGGCCTCCATCAAGATTTCTTGAACTTTTTCTGAAAGAGAGATATGTTTAAAAGTCATGGCACCCTCCAAGCTGTCAGCTGCAGTGTTTGCAGGTTTTGATGAGCAGTCCTGTAATTGTGTTGAGTTAGAAGCAGAGGCCATTGAGGCAAGGGCCACGGTTTGGTGTGAGTTATGCTCAGTAGCAATGGATACCAGTGCTGCCTTGGCCAGTCCGGAGCTATCAAAATTCCTGTTTGTTGTTCTGCTTTGATCTTCAGTAACACCTTGGTCAGTAGTGGTAGAGGAGGGAATGCATAAATTGTTAGGGAATTCCAACTGAAGGAGAGAGCATCCGTTCTCCAGGCTTGAGGATGGTGCGTCCTTGAGCAGAAATTCTCCAGCTGATGATTGAGGTGAGAAGCAAAAAGATCTATGTCCGGTCTTCCCCATACACTTGTTATTTGTGAGAAGATGTGTGGATGCAGCATCCATTCGTGCGGATCCAAGAAATTTCTGCTCAGCCTGTCCGCCAGAACATTGTCCTTGCCTGGAACAAACTGGGATTGTAAGTGTATGTTCAGTTTCAGGGACTTTTCCCAAAGAGTCATTGTTAGTCTGTAGAGGGGATACGAATGAGTGCCCCCCTGCTTGTTTATGTACCACATGACAGTGGTGTTGTCTGTCCTTATTAGTAGATGACCTTGCTGAAGGGATTTTTCGAAGGCCTCGATTGCATGTATCACTGCCAACATCTCTTTTTGATTTATGTGCAGAAGCATTTCCCTGGGAGTCCATTGCCCTTGAATGCATCTGCCTTCCATGTGTGCCCCCCATCCATGATCTGAGGTGTCTGTTGTAATGGTTTGACTTGCTTGAGGTTTGCTGAAAGACATGCCTTTGTTTAATTGACTTGCTTGAGCCCACCACAAAAATTCCCTTTGAAGGCATGGAATGAGAATGAGTGGTATTATGTCTTCTAGATTGTGGCTGTGTTGAGACCATAAGCTTTTTAGGTACCATTGTAGCTTTCTCATGTGTAGTCTTGCCAAAGGGATCAGAAGAATGCAAGATGCCATGAACCCTAGGGCCTGCAGGATCTTCCTTGCGGTCAGCTGGGAGAGCTTTGCTAGGCTTTTGAAGTAATCTGGTAAATGTTTTTGCTTCTCCTCTGTGAGGAAAACCATTTGTGATTGTGTGTCCAGTTTGGCTCCTAGGAAAATAATCTGTTGGGATGGCAGTAGTCTTGATTTTTGAATGTTGACTGTGTATCCCAAAGCCTGTAGTAATTGAATGACGTAGTCCAAGTTTCTTATCAAGGCTTGTTTGCTGTCTGCTTGTATAAGGCAGTCGTCCAGGTAAGGGTAAATCTGAATCCCCTGGAGCCTGCAATGTGCAACTACTGATGCCAGGCATTTCGTGAATACTCTGGGCGCAGTAGATAAGCCAAACGGCAATGCTGAGAATTGATAATGCTCTGTTCCTGCAAGAAATCTGAGGTATCTTCTGCAACTGTGCCTGATTGGGACATGCAGGTATGCCTCCTTGAGGTCCAGAGTAACCAGCCAAGACCCCTTGCCCAGCATGGGAAGGAGCTGCTGTAACGTCAGCATTTTGAATTTTGGCACAATGAGAAAAGTGTTTAGAGTGGACAAGTCCAGTATAGGCCTCCATTGCTTTTCTTTTCTTGGAACAAGGAACAGTCTTGAATAGAAACCCTGGCCTTGTTCCTGAGGAGGAACCTTTTCTCTTGCTTTTATTTGTAACAGTTTTGAAACTTGTATGAGTGCCTCTGCCCTTTGATATAGTGGCAGGTTTGGCATGCCTTGTCTCGTTGGTAAAGTATGGAAGTGGAACCTGAAACCTTTGTCTACTATGTCCAGAATCCATTTGTCCTTGGTTAAAATGTGCCAGTTCTTTGAGAATAAGGATAATTTTCCGCCTAGAGGTGCTTCTCTTTGAGCCTTGGTCGGCGGAATGAAAGTCAAGTCATTGTGATTGTCCCTGTGGTGCGGCTGGACTACCTGCGCCACTTCTCTGATTTGGTGGTTGCCAATGGCGGCCCCTGTAGGAGCCTCAGTATTGCCCTCTACCTCAAGCACGCCTGTTTTTTCCCCTTTGAAACTTGTCAGTGTCTGGAAAGGACCAATTCTTTGAAGGCCAATTCCTGCTGAATCTGGGTGGCTGAACCTGGAGGAAATCCTTGACTGTCTGTACTGATTTAGCCTTTTCCTCAATGGACTTCAACACATCTTGTGCATTAGCACCAAAAAGCTTCTGTTTTTCCAGAGGTGCATCTAGGAGTTTTACTTTAACATGGTCTGGCAGTGGCTGTTCTTTCAACCAAGCATGTCTACGTATAACAGCCCCTGTCATAGCTGCCCTACATGAAGCTTCCAATGCATCATAACCACACTGAAGAAAATGATTGCTAACCTGCTGAGTGTTATGAACCAAATCCTGCAATGCCTTTCTATCTATAGGCTCAGGAGAGGCTAACTTTTTCTGCAAATCATCCATTAAGTAATCCTGGTACTGAAACATGTGGAACAGACAGTTAAGTGACCTCATGGCAAGGGTGGAAGAAGTATAAACTTTTTTGCCCCATCTCTCCAGGGACCTAGATTCCCTGTCCGCGGGCAAAGGGTTTTTGGCCGAGGAGGTAGCTACTCCTTTGGGCCCCTGCGAAATAGTTTCTGGATCCACAGAGTGGGCCTTAAAGAGATGCTTATGAGTTTCAGAAACCCTATAATATCTGTCTGGCTTGACAGGGGCAGGAGGGAGAGAATCAGGGGAAGCACTGGAGTCTGAGTATACATCATCCAAGACATCCAACACTGGAGGAACAGCTAATGGTCTGTGCTGGGGTAACTTAAGGAAGTTACGTAGCCTTTTCCTGGAGTCAGAGAATTCCTGACCCTGCCACTGAAAATGCTCTCTCATGGAGTGGAGAACTTCTCCGAAAGAAATATCCTCTGGAGGAGAGGCAGAAGGAATTGATTCCTCAGCATCAGAATCCTCGTAGGCCTGGAAGGACTCTTCCTGGGTATCTAAATGCTCTGAATCCCTTGAGGCTTCATCTGAAGAGAGGGTATCTGTCTGCTAAGTTCTAGGCCTTTTATCTGCAGGCAGCTGAGAACCTCTGTCTGGATGCGACTGAGAACCTCTGATTAGAGAGATTAGATCTGCAGCTAGAGACATGATCTGTTTATCAGAAGAGGGTCCCTGGGAAAGAGATTTAGGAGGATGGGCCTTGGCCTGGCTAGCAGCCTTAGCACGTGTGTAGGCCTTGATGGACATGGAGACTGGAGGCCTAGCTGCCCCACGTGCAGGAGTAACTTTATCCACAGGTATGGTGTCAGGTAAATCTAGAGCTTCGGTTTCGGGAGGAAAATCAACAACCGGCACCGGGGAAACCTCCGGGACCGAAGTACGCGGTAAAGCGGTGTTGTCGGCCTGGAGCAGTTGAATTACCGCCTCCGAAGAGACCGATGCACTCGCGGAAGGCTTAGGTGAGGTATCGGTGGACGTCGCGGGCCGAGGATGTCGGTCCCGGTCCTTGCGTTTTTTGGAAATATGTGCTGTCGGTTGTTCCGACGGCATGATATAAGCGAAATTTTCACCAAAAAAGTCTTCAGCAAATTCTGCCCGGCGCCTGTGGGTGCGCTTATTAAAGCAAGCACAGGCAGCACAGGCCGAGACGTCGTGGTCTGGGCCCAGGCAGGGAAGGCAGTAAGAATGGAAGTCCTTATGAGGTATTTGTTTACCATAAGACAAACAATTATTAACTTTTTCAATTTTTTCTGACATCAGCTGAGGCAAGAAAAATGTTCCCCAATGGGGTACTTACATTTTTGATGACTTCGGTAACTGAAACACAGGAGCTGACCGACAGGCACTTGCGAACTGCTTCTGCTTCGGGCACCGCGTGGCAAGAAAGACTGAAGAAGATGGCGTCGGCAGATGCCTTTATACCCAAGCCGCTCTGACGTTGGGAAGGAGGCGACATCAGCCGACGCCGGACCCAGACTTTGGAATCCGGCCGACCGAAGGGCTGCCTGAGGCAGGACAACCCATATGTCAGGACTGCAGTTGCATTCTTGAAGGACATCCCCCATCACAGAAAGTCAGTTATTCAAAGCTTTTAGTGTCAAGTAAGAAGAATCAAGAAATATTAGAAGCAAGAATTGATGGAAACCAACCAGTATGCAACCATAATACACCAACACAAATAACCAAAGACAACCAACAACACAATAAGACTGGCTACCATTGAACCATATACAAGATAAGGGGGATGGTGGGTGAGTGCTGCCACTGAGGCAGTGTGGAATTTGATCATCTACTGAGCCAGTTAAGTAGGACTAATGCAACTGTACTATGTTCATCATTCCTACTGTCTCAGTGGCATCTTGGGTAGTTTTACAAAGCTTACTTTACCTGGGAGGAGGAAGGATAAGGATCCAGGACCCCTTAGAGAATGGTCCTCGCAAAGGCTGTTCTGGATGTTGAGAAATAATCTATTTTGTTGTGCTTTGTAAAAGTATGAACACAGAAACAGGTTGTTGCCTCTAGATTGTTTCTAGAGTCCAATTCTTTCCAATACACAACTGAAGAGGATAAGGCTTTGGTGAAATGCATCTTAGCCTTGTCTGTAATAGATTTCTCATGGTGTGAGTAACAAAAAACAAACAACAACAGTAGAGGACAACCAATGAACTATCATTCAATCATTCTCTTATAGGTTCATAGGCAGGTACTAGGCTATCGGCCCTACAAGCCATACAAGCCTAGCCAAAAAATGTACCCTGGCTTTCGCCACCCAAGAAAATTATTTTCCTGTGCCCCTGTCGAGCAGAGCCGCAGAAGTTATCCCCGGGGTGAATTTCCCATTTCCCATCCAATCATGAAGATTTTTCTTGAAGAGTGCTAATGAGGAGCTCTGTTTGACATAGATAGGTAGTCTGTTCCACAGTATGGGAAGTCTCTGGCCCGTACAAGCCTAGCCAAAAAATGTACCCTGACTTTCGCCACCCAAGAAAATTATTTTCCTGTGCCCCTGTCGAGCAGAGCCACAGAAGTGATCCCCGGGGTGAATTTCCCATTTCCCATCCAATCATCAAGATTTTTCTTGAAGAGTGCTAATGAGGAGCTCTGTTTGACATAGATAGGTAGTCTGTTCCACAGTATGGGAAGTCTCTGGCCCATACAAGCCTAGCCAAAAAATGTACCCTGGCTTTCGCCACCCAAGAAAATTATTTTCCTGTGCCCCTGTCGAGCAGAGCCACAGAAGTGATCCCCGGGGTGAATTTCCCATTTCGCATCCAATCATCAAGATTTTTCTTGAAGAGTGCTAATGAGGAGCTCTGTTTGACATAGATAGGTAGTCTGTTCCAGAGTATGGGAAGTCTCTGGGACAGGAATCTATCCCTCCAGCATGTTCTGTTTATTGTGGTGCCAAGGTTTAGGTCCCTAGAGCGTGTAGCTCAGAGGGATTGGGATTTCTTTAAGTGGAGCATGTCCAACAGCTCTGGGTTTGACATAGCTTTGTATGTTAGGCAGAGATCGCCCCTGAGTAGGCGATATGCGATGGAGTAAAGCTATAGTTTTTTGAGACGGTCTGCATAGGTCATCTGTTTGAGGCCAGTAATCCTCTTTGTGAGGTATTTCTGTGGTTTTTCCAGTTGCTGTAGATGTCTTGTGAGGTACATACCAAAAGGGGCGTTGTACTCTATAATGGGTCTAATGAATGATGAGTAGAGGGGAACAATGACCTCTTTTTTTCTGGATGAGAATCCTTTTGTGATGAGATTAGCCACGTAGAAGGATTTCCTAACCACTGTGGCGATATGATTATCAAAGGACAGACTACTGTTGACCTGTGTCCCAAGGTCTCTTATCACATTTTCGGCATTAAGTAGACTACCAGCTATGTGGTAGTTCATGGGTACAGAGTTTTACCAAAGGGGATGACAATACACTTTTTGGCATTGAGCTTCAGGCCATGGCTTTGACACCAGGTATCTGTCTCAGTGAGGCCCTTTTGTAGTTTGTCCACATCGTTAGGAGTTTCGATTATGGCTCCTAGTTTGCAGTCATCTGCAAACCTTGCTAGCCAAAGACCTTCCGTGTTGGCCTGCACCTCAGAGAAGTAGATACCAAACAGGAGAGGACCCAGGACTGAACCCTGTGGTACTCCACTTGTCACTGGTCTGATGTCGGATTTGGAATCCGCTACTTTCACAGTGTGGGTTCTGTCCGTGAGCCAGTTGGCAACCCATCTTGTGACATAGGGATTTATACCTAGTTTAGTGAGCTTATCTATAATTCCAGAGTGGGGTATGGTGTCAAAAGCCTTGGCAAGATCTAGATAAGCTGTGTGAACCATTTTACCCTCATCTATGGCTTTGGTGACTGCTTCAAAGAAGTCAATCAGGTTTAGGAGACATGATCTGTCTTTTACAAATCCAAACTGGGTAGGGTCCAGAGTTTGGAGATTACCAATGTCTTTGTTTATGAGTTCCACGATGATACGTTCCATGGCCTTGCAGACCAGGCTCGTCAGGCTAATGGGGCGGTAGTTGCTGGGATCCGTCGTGGCTCCCCCTTTGTGGAGTGGGATAACCGTCGCGGTGTGCCATTCAGTGGGTACAAAGCCTTAGGTGAGGCTATGATTGAACATGGTACTTAGGTAGGGTGCCAGTTCATTCTGTAGTTCGTGTGGAACGCAGCCTGGGATATTGTCAGGTCCCATGGATGCTGTGTTCTTGGCTTTGGAGAGTGTGTTTCTTACCTGTGCAGCCGTGATTATAGGAACTTTGCATTCTTCCAGTATAGAGATGGGCCCTTTAGGGGGTGAGAGGGGGGTAAAGTTAGCAGTGAACCTATCTGCTAGGATGTTGGCAATATCAGTTGGTTCTGTATATTTAGTGCCATTGTGCTGTAACTCAGAGCAGATCTGAGTGTTCCCATTTAGATTCTTGACATAGCTATAGAATGCTTTGTGGTTGTCTTTAGAGTCAGTGGCAATTTTGTTTTCATAACTAGCTTTGGAGGATTTTATGAGGGATCTCAGCTTCTTACTGAGGTTGACCAGGGTGTTCCTCCAGTCATGGGATTTTACTCTTTTTTGCAACAGTTTCTTTCTTCTGTTGTAGAGTTTGTTTATGGCAGAGGACCACCAGAATGGCTTCCTTTTTTTGGAGGATAACATCTTGGTTCTATTAGGGATAGCATGATCCATGCACTTGTGTAAGTGCATTTGTGTAGGATTCAGCAGTCATATCTCTATTGTCCGTCTGAATGGGTGTCTTGGATACAAGCTGACTCTTTCTAGCCCCAGCGTAGGAAATAAAAAAAAAGTTATATCTTATCATAACATTCCATCTGTGTTGTTCATCTTCACCAATCCTTGACAGGGGGTTCAGTTCCAAAGCCTTGGAACCGACTCAGCCGTACGTTTCAGCTCGCACTCTCCAAAGTCTTAAGCTAGGCTCTACCCATAATGCTCTTCACAGATTACCTCAGACTGAGTTTGCCAAATGACAGTGTGTGTGTGTGTGTGTGTGTGTGTGTGTGTGTGTGTGTGTGTGTGTGTGTGTGTGTGTATAAATATATATGAAAAAATGAGGCTTAATAGAGATAAAATAGAGACAAGGCCATATACGAGTCATTAATGAGAAAAAAGTAGATCAGGACTAAAGAGATCTACTAAGAGTCTTAGGATGGGGGAAAGGTGGGTGGGTATGTCAAGGATTGGTGAAGATGAACAACATAGATGGAACGTTATGGTAAGTCATAACTTCTTTATCTAATGTTGTTAATCTTCACCTAATCCTTGACATTGGGACAGAATCCCCAGCTACTTTAGCCTTGGGAGGTTGCATGGAAGAATTTTTCAAAGCACCATAGAGCTAAAAGATGCTCAAGTCCTGGAGACTTGGTCTAATTTGTAATGGGCGATGCAAGTATGATGAGAAGACCATGTGGCTGCTGTCATGCAGTGAAGCTCTTGCATGAAAAACTGCTGATGTCACAACAGCTCTTGTTAAGTGGGTCTTAACTGTTTTGGGAAGTTGCAGTCCTTGCGATTGATAAATGAAAGTGATGCAGTCTCTCAACCATTTATATAAGGTAACCTTAGTAACTGAACAGCCTACTCAGAGAGGTGAAAAGGCTACAAATAGCTGATCAGATTTTCGGAGTTCTTTTGTTCTGTGGAGATAAAAACGCAACTGTCTGTTTACATCTAGTAAATGAAGTGCGTATTTTCCCTTGTTGGAAAACTTAGGGAAAAGATTGGCAACTGTAAGGTCTGATTTATATTGGATTCAAAAAACATATTTGGTAGAAAAGAGGGGTTTGTTCGCAGTTGCACTATGTCCTTATGAAATATCAATTAGGGTGATTTGCATGACAGGGCTTGCAATTCAGAAACCCTTCTTGCAGAAGTGATTGCCACCAAAATATAGTCTTCCATGATACATATTTCAAATGAGAAGATACTGCAGGTTCAAAAGCGGTTTTGGTTAGAGCTTGAAGGACAGTAGGTAGATCCCATGGAGGAAAGTACAGTTGTGTACACTTACCATAAATGTAGACGCTCGAGTGTATTCAGTGTTGTAGTCATCACCTGTGGGTTATCCCTGCTATGGTAGCCCTCGCCCAGCCCGAATGCCAGAGTCAATGTTTTTGTGCGCCAGCTGCTGTCGCCTGTAGTCTGACGTCAGGTCATCAGTACTATAAAGCAAGGCAGCCGACGTCATTACATCAGATTTTCTTGCCCTAACCAATCAGAAGCACAAGGGAAAAGAAAGAAGTGGTCCTGGTGGCTAAGAGCCACCTTGGGAAGCATGTGTCCCCCAGGGGAAGATGTGAAAAGGGGGATGGAGGGAGGGAAACGAAGACTGCAACAGTAAATACACTCAAACATCTACATTTATGTTAAGTGTACACAACTATACTATGTTCTTCGTGTTTCACTGTTGCAGTCATCACCTGTGGGAGGATTCCTAAAGCTGAGGTAAAGGGTGGAAGGTAGAGTCCTAGGGATGGGTCAAGAGGCCCTGCAGAATTGCAGAGGCAAACCCTGCCCTAGACTTAGAAAAGAGAGGTAGGTGGTAATGCTTTGAAAAGGTATGGAGAGAGGTCCAGGTGGCCGCTTCCAATATGTCCCTGATAGATACTCCTCAGAGGAAGGCAGTAGAAGTGGAGGTTGCCCTAGTGGAGTGGATATGGATTGACTTAGGGATGGGATTTCCATGTAATCTGTAGGAAAAATGGATACAGTGTGAAATCCATTTGGAAATGGTTTGTTTGGAGATGATGTTCCCCTCTGCCCCTGGGGCAAAGCTTACAAGGAGTTGGTCAGTTTTTCTGAAAGGTTTTGTGCTGTCCAGATTCTGAGTTTTTTGTACACATCTAGTGTGTGCAGAATTCTTTCCTCCTTGTTCTGAGGGTAGGGAAAGAAGGTGGGAAGGTGTATGGTCTGGTTAAGGGTCACATCAGATATCACCTTGGGCATAAAGGAGGGATTAGTCCTCAGGGAGACCCTGTCTGCATGGAAAATTATGAAGGGCTCAATAGCCATGAGAGCATGAAGCTCTGAGACCCGTCTGGCCGAGGTGAAAGCTAGTAGGAAAGGAGTCTTCCAGGAGAGGTATTTCAATTCTGCTGAAGAGGCAGGTTCGGAAGAAGGTAAGGTTAGTTTCTCTAACATGTAATTCAGGTCCCAGGGAGGAGTAGGAGGTCTTCTGGGAGGCCTGATATTAGAAGCCCCTCTGAGGAATTGCTTAATAAAAGGGTGAGAGAAGAGGGGTGGGTCTGAATCATAATGGGCAGAGATGGCCGAGGCATGGATTTTAACAGAGGAGAAGGAGAGGCCATTATTGAGCAACTCTGCTAAGTAATCCAGGATGAGAGGGATGGAAGGTTGGGAGGTACTGCCCCCTTTGGTTTATTTCCAGGTGCAGAATCTTTTCCATTTTTCTGCATAAGATTTTTTTGGGCTGGGCCTTCTAGCCTCTGTGATGACGTCCAGGACCTGTTTACTTAGTAGAGACTTTTTGCTAGTTTTCAGTGTATGATCCATACTGAAAGTCTGAGAGTCTATAGGCCTGGTTCAGGAGGTCTGACCTTACGGGAAGCAGCTTTGGGGGCTGTAATGTCAGATTGCATAGTAAGGGATACCAATGCTGTCTGGGCCAATCTGGAGCGATGAGGATGGCCTTCGGTCACACCTCTCTTATTTTGATCAGAACCTTGGGAATAAGGAGCAGAGGAGGGTATGCATACACAAAGAGTGTGTTCCCAGGGAAGGTCAAGGCATCCACCTTCCATACTTGGAGGTGATACTCCCTGGTAGAAAACTTGTGCAGCTGGTGGTTGAAATGTGAGGCAATGAGGTCCACCTCTGGGGTCCCCCACTTTTGGTGATTTGCAGAAAGGTTTCCCTGTCGAGCTGCCATTCATGGGGGTCCTGTAAGTTTCTGCTTAGGTGGTCTGCCAATGTGTTGTTGATCCCTGGTAAGTATTGTGCAATCAGATGTAACCCCATGGAGGTGGTAGTAATCCATAGACTCATGGCTGGCCTGCAAAGGTGGTAAGATTGGGTGGCCAACTGCTTGTTGATGTACCACATTACTGTGGTGTTGTCTGCCTTTATAAGGAGGAACCCTGGCCTTAGATGGGGTTGAAAGGAAGTTAGAGCATTTTGCACTGCCATAATTTCTTTCTGGTTGATATGCAAATTAAGTTGCTGGGCATTCTAAAAGCTTTGGGTACACCTGCCTGCTAGGTGAGCACCCCAACCTATGTCTGAGGCGTGGGTGGTGATGGTCTGGTCGGAAGGGCGGAGGATGAAGGAAGACCCTTGTTCATGGCACAGGCCTCTGTCCACCAGAGGAATTTGTCCCTTATGTAAGGGATCAGTGGGAGGGTGGTCTCTAGGGACTGAGAGTGTTGACACCAAATGTTCTTTAAGTACGACTAAAGCTTTCTCATGTGTAACCTGGTGAGAGGGATGAGGAGGATGCAAGATGTTATGTATCCCAGGGCTTCCAGGAACTTCCTCACAGTGAGGTGACTTCTGGAAGCCAGCTGGGTGAAGTAGAGAAGTAGAGAGGCAGGAAACTCTGCTTTTCTGGGGATAGGAAAACCATTAGGGTTGTTGTGTCTAGCACAGTTCCCAGAAAAACAATTTTCCTGGTGGGGTTTTGCTTTGATTTTTTTCTCGTTGATGGTGAACCCTAGGGAAGTTAGGAGTTTTTTGACAAAGAGAAGATCCTGGAGCAACTTTTCTTTGCTGTTCACATGAATGAGGTAGTTGTCTATGTAAGGATAAATTTGTATATTTCTCTGTCTGCAGAATGCTATAGCCAGGGCCAAGCATTTGGTGAGTACTCTGGGAGCAGTAGATAAGCCAAAGTGCAGTGCAGAAAACTGAAAGTGCTGATAACCTGCTCTGAAGTGCAGGAATTTCCTGCACGATTCTCAGATGGGGATGTGGAGGTAGGTATCTTTTAGGTCTAGTATCACCAGACAAGCATTTTGTGTGAGCATAGGCAAGAGCTGCTGCAATGTTAGCATTTTGAATCTGGGGACACCAAGGAGGTGTTCAGTTTGGATAGATCCAGGCAGGGGCACCAAGTGCTCTCTTTTCTGGGAACAAGGAATAGTCTGGAGTAAAAGCCTTTTCCTGTTTTATCCGGGGGACAGGTTCTACTGCCCCCTGGGGTATTAGTGTCTTTACTTGTTTTAATACCGCTGGCCATTGGTTTGGGGGGGCAGAGGTCTGGGTACCCTCTTGGAACTGGAAGTTCGTTGAAGGAGAATCTGTATCCCTGAGAAATGATTTTTAATACCCATTGGTCCTTGGTTATAGAGACCCAATTGTCCTTGAAGTGGGTGAGCCTGCCTCTTAGTTTTAGATGAGTGGAAAGAGGGCAGAGGGGGGAGGGAGAGTCATTGTGAGTGTTTACCATAGAAGCTTGGTTTAGAACTTCCTGCCTTAGAGGTGGAAGTGGTCCATTGCTTGTTTCTTTGCTGGCCCTGGGATGGGAGCCTGGATGCTCTGTCCCTGTGGGGCTTACTTTGGCCCTTTCTGCTGGGTGCAGGGAAGGCCCAGTGCTTATAGGGGAAGTTTCTGCAGAATCTGGGTGGTTGAACATTAAAGAAATCTTTTACTGTTTGCATAGATTTTGCTTTGTCTTCCATCTTTTTAAGCACATCTTCTGCTTTTTCCCCAAAGAGGCGATCCTTATCTAGGGATGCATGAATAAGTTTAGACTTGGCATGATTAGGGAGAGGTTGTTCCTTCAGCCATGCATGTCTTCTAATAACAGATCCCCTCACTGCTCCCCTGCTAGACATTCCTAGGGCATCATATCCACATTGTAATGAGTGCTTGGTCACTTGACCAGCAGAGTGAAGTAAATCTGCCAGCTCTTTTGAGTTGGCACCGTCAGGAGAGGTAGCAATCTTCTGTTTTATTTGTTCCAAAATGTGCTGTTGATATTTTGACATCTGGAAATGACAACTGAGTGCTGTGATAGGTAACATTGCAGAGATGTATACTTTTTTACCCCATCTGTACAGAGCTCTGGAGTCTTTGTCAGAAAGAAGAGGATTATTGGCAGAACTAGTCTTAGCTCCTTTAGGCCCCTGTGTAATGACTTCAGGGTCTGCAGCAGGGTTCCTGTACAGGTACTCTGTTGTACCTGTCAGGTTTAGCTGAAGCAGGAGGCAGAGCATTAGGGGATAAACTGGATTCAAGGAAAACATCATCCACCACTTCTAGAATAGGAGGGTTGGTCAGGGGTCTGTGCTGGGACAGGTCCAGAAACTCTCTAAGTCATTTCTTTGACTGTGGTTAGTCCTGAGATTCCCACTGAAAATGTTCCCTGAGGGAGTGGAGGGTTCCCTGACGGAATAGGTCCTCTGGAGGGGAGGCAAAGGAGATGGAATGGTTAAGGGCTGTTGTTCCTCTTCAAAGGCAAAATAATCAGATTCCTCAGACTCTTGGTCTGTCATAATTTCTGGAGAAGGGAACCTTTTCCTTTTTGGGATGGGGTCTTGGGTACCTCGGATAAGGGAGATGAGATCCTCTGCCATTTTAAGCATTTGAGCTTGGGGTGGGGTGCAGTAGCAAGATGGTGGCTAGAAGCAGATTTCCTAGGAGTTTGGCCTGGCTTTGAGGCCTGAGATAATCCATCGGTCTGTGAGAAACTGTAGTCGGAAGAGAAGATTTTTTTTCTAGAATCGGTAGTGCTAACGGCCTCCTTGGAAGCCGGTGCCTGTGTCGCAGCTCTGGACCCAACCAAGGCACAGACAGCCAAAGGCTCGGAAGATAAAGTGGATTTCTGCGACATACAAGACTCTGAAAGGGCCCTGGTAGAGACCTGCGTAGAAAGCGAGTCGGGCATCATCAGGGGATGCGAAAGCACCTCACTGAATTCCGGAGAACTGATGACTTGCTTAGCAGTAGCGTCATCGGAAGGCTTAGCCTTGTGTAGCCTGTGTCTATCTTTACATTTTTTTGGAATATCGGCGGATTGTTGGCTGATGGATGCCATAGTGGAATTCGAAGATGGAGTAAGAAAATAACTGTCTACAAAAAGAGCTCTACAGTGAATGGTTCTTGCATTAAAGAGAGCAAAGAACTGGCAACAAGGGACGTTGTGGTCTGGGCCTAAACAAGTGATACAGTAGGAATGAAATTCTTAGTGTGGGATCTGCCTTCCACAGGCGAGCCAATTGTTAACTTTTCAGACATTGGTTAGAGCAAGAAAAAAGGGTCCCCAACAGGGTACTTAGCTTCAGACGTATTCTGCTGAAATTTGACTTCTGGTAGCAACCGACTGGCACTCATGCAAACTGCTTATGCTATGGGGTCCATGGCAAGAAAGACTGGTATAATGACGTCGGCTGCCTTGCTTTATAGTACTGACGACCTGATGTCAGACTACAGGCGACAGCAGCCGGCGCACAAAAACATTGACTCTGGTATTCGGGCTGACTGAGGGCTACCACAGCAGGGATAACCCACAGTTGATGACTGCAACAGTGAAACAAGAAGAACATCTGCTTCCTTTATAGGAGGCCTCAATAGAAAAAGATCTTTTGAGAAGGCTTTACAAAGTTTGTGAGACATTATTGAAGAATTATTCCAACCAGTATGAAAATTTGTTGAAATTACAGCTAGATGAACCTTTATTGTAGAGGCAGGAACCAGATTCAAAAAGGGTGTTTAAAAGATCTAAGACATCTTGGATGGGGCAGCAAAAGGGTCAAGCTCTTTATTCAAGGTCCATTTCATAAATATTTTCCATTTGCAGCGATAAAGTTTTCTAGTAGTAGGTTTTTGGTGTGCAATAATAATGCGCTGTATGGGGGAAGAAAGAGAAGCATGCCTGGCAATCATGGGAACTGGAGAAGCCATGCAGTGAGCTTGAGATGTCGAAGACTGAGGTGAACCATGCCCTCTGGGTGAGTTAGTAGATCTGGAGCGAGGTCCAAAATCCATGGTTCATGTAACAGATGAGGCCAAAGGAAGGGAAACAAAACTTGTTGAAACCAGAATGGGGCAATAAGGATTATTGTACTCTTCGTCTTTTCACTTTCTTTAGAAGTTGTGAGATTAGGGGAATCAGGGGAAAGGCATATAATAGACCGGGAGGCCAATTGTGGAAAAGAGCATCCCTGAGTGACTCCCCTGGAGGGGGGATTCGGGCAAAGTAACTTCTGAATTTATTGTTGAGGGGATAAGCAAATAGGTCATAGCAAAGTTGGCCCAACTGATGGAAAATTCTGTCCGCTACTACAAGATTCAGGGATCACTCACGAGGCATAAGAATTGTCCTGCTTAATTTGTCCACTATCACATTGGAACTTCCCAGAATGTGTGTTGCTATCAGAAAGCGGCTGGAAGAAATCGCCCATTGCCAAATTCTGAGTGCTTCTTGACATAGTGGGTAAGATTTGGTTCCCCTTTCTTTGTTGATGTACCAGACTACTGACATGTTGTCTGGCTGAATTGCAACTGTCCCTAGAGAAAGGGTATCCTGGAATGACTGCAACACTAATAACACTGCCCTCATCTCTAGAACGTTGATGAACAAATTGGTGTCCAATTGGGACCATGTGCCTTGAACGGTCTTCCCCAGATAATGCCCCCCCCCATTTGGGAAGCATCCGTGGTCACTATGGCTTGAGAAGGATGAATGGTTGGCCCAAGAGGATTTGATCAGAGTGAAACCACAATTATTAGGTCTTGTTTGCAATGGTGGGTGATCAGGACTAGGTAAGACATTGGTTGGTGAATCAGAGACCATTGGGTTGCTAGTAGCCACTGTAATATTCACATATGAAACCTCGCTAAAGGAAAAAGAAGTTATGTACCTACCATAACGTTCTATGTTAGTTGTCTTCATCTCGCCATCTTTCTTGCTGGTTGGGATCGGAGCCGATCCTCGGCTCCGACTCGGCCATCTTCTACAGCTCGAGAGCTGTTTACTGGCTCGAGGCAACCCTTTATCCCATGATGCCTAGCGATAGCTACCCAGCTCTCATTTGAAATAGCTAACCCCAGACATAGCCAGAGAATAAACCTGTCTATACAAATAGGTTGAGCATACCTGACATACTCTCTAAGTCAGCAAAGGAAACAAAGCAGAGAACACTCAGCCAGTGAAACCAGAACTCCTCTCGGTCCAATAGGACAGGGGGACGGAGGGTGGGACACAAGAAAGAAGGCGAGATGAAAACAACTAACATGGAACGTAATGGTAGGTACATAACTTCTTTATGTTAAGTTGTCTATCTTGCTTTCATTCTTGCTGGTTGGGACAGCGTCCCTAGCACCTACAATCCTGGGTGGCTCAGTGGAACAGACTCTTCAGAACAGTGGAACCAAAGTCAGCTCTGCTCCTGGAGACCATATCTAGCTTGTAATGAGAAATGAAGGTATGAGGATTTGCCCACATAGCAGCTGTACAGATAGAATCCATGGGCAACCAGGATTGGAAGGCTACAGAGGTGGCCAAGGCCCTAGGAGAATGACCTTTCGTTTGATAGGTAACTCTTTGTTTCTTAATTGATAAATGAAAGTAATAGTGTGAGACAACCACCTGGATAAGGTCACCTTGGAAACTGGGAGACCTTGTTTGCCTAGAGCATAGGAAAGGAATAGATGGTCTGACTTCCTTATTTCCTTAGTCCTGTGCAGGTAAAAACGCAATTGTCTATGAACGTCCAATTGGTGTAATTTGTACTCTGCCTTGTTGGTGTGGTTAGGGAAAAACACAGGAAGGTCTATAGATTGGTTTAAATTATTTTCTGAGCAGACTTTCGGAAGAAATGAAGGATTAGTCCTCAGAGCAACCCTGTCCCTATGAAAAACCAAGTATGGAGGATAAACACATAGTGCCTGAAGTTCAGGGACACGTCTGGCCGAAGTAATAGCTACCAGAAAGAGTGTCTTCCAAGACAGAACTTAATAGGGCAGGACACTGCTGGTTCAAAAGGGGGCAGAGTTAAGGAAGTTAATACCAGATTAAGGTTCCAAGGAGGAGGGGGATCTTTCACTGGAGGCCTAAGGAGAGTGGTCCCTCTCAAAAAGGCTTTACAGAGCTTATGAGACATGTTTGAATTTGACAGACCGCCATGAAAGTTAGAAATGGATGCTAATTGAACCCTGACTGTAGCAGAAGCAGACCCAGAATGAAAAAGTTGTGCTAGGAATTCCAGAATTTCGTGGACTGGGGCTGAAAAGGGATCTATGTTCCTAGTCTCTGCCCAACAAGAAAAATGTTTCCATTTACTAGCATAGGTTTTTCTGGTTGTGGAGTTGTGAGAGGAGACAATAATCTCACGTACAGCCAGGGAAATGCTAGGAAGCCTGGCTAAGGTTGGAAGTGGAGCAACCAAGATGTGAGCTGGAGGGTTTGGAGGTATTGATGCAACTCGCCTGATTGATGAATCAATAGGTATGGAATCGGATCCAGAGTCCAGGGCTGATCTAGAAGGTAATGGTGCAGGAACAGGAACCATATCTGTTGAGGCCAGTAGGGGGCAATGAGGATCATTTTGCAACCCAACGATATTGCTTTCTGTATGAGTTTTGGAATCAGGGAAAACGGAGGAAAGGCATAAAGAATTCCCTGAGGCCAATCGTGGACTAGAGCGTCTCTGGGTGAGTGACCTGGAAGCGGAAGAAGTAGTTGCTGCATTTGCTGTTGAAGGGGGTGCTAAAAAGATTGCAGCCAGGCTGTCCCCATTTGTGGAAGATAAGATCCGCAACTTCCTGATTCAGAGACCACTCGTGAGGCATGAGGATAGCTCTGCTGAGCCTGTCCGCTATGACGTTGGACCTCCCGGGGATGTGCGTCGTAATCAGAAAACGTTGGGAAGAAATTGCCCACTGCCACAGTCTGAGTGCTTCTCGACACAGGGGGTAGGACCTGGTTCCGCCCTGCATGTTGATATACCACACCACTGACATGTTGTCTGTTTGAATTGCAATGGTCCCAAAAGGAAGACAGTCCTGAAGGGCTTGCAATGCTAGGAGCACGGCTCTCATTTCTAGGACGTTTATGTGCAGATGGCACTCGTGAGGTTGCCAAGTGCCTTGGACTGTCCTGCCCTGATAATGCCCCCCCACCCTATCAGGGAGGCATCTGTGGTCACTGTGGCTACCGGAGGGGGCTGAATGAAGGGTCTGCCCTGAGTCACTAGTGGAGAGACCATCCACCAGGAAAGGTGCCTTTTGCATGCTTCTGTAATCATGATCATGTGAGACATGGGCAGCTGTTGGAAAGACCACTGTGTGAACAGAAGCCACTGAAGGATCCTCATGCGAAAGCGGGCCGGTGAGATTAGAAGAATGGCTGCTGCCATGGAACCCAGAGTTTGAAGGACGAACCTGACTTGGATTCTTTTGCTCTGCATTAGAATTTGTACTTGCTGACGAATTGTAGACACCCTTTCTAGCGGTAGCCTTGCGGACATGTTCCTTGTGTCTAAGTCTGCTCCTATGTAGGTGACAGATCGACAGGGCAACAAGGCAGATTTTTCGAAGTTTACTGTAATGCCTAGCTGGGAGCAGATTGTGAGTGTGTAGTCACTGGCTTGTAGAAGTTGATGCCTGGTAGTAGCAGTGAGGAGCCAGTCATCTAGATATGGAAACACCTGGAATCCTTGACGTCTCAGGTGAGCCGTGACCACTGTCATACATTTGGTGAACACCCTGGGGGCTGTGGCGAGACCAAAGGGCAGAGCTCCAAACTGGTAATGACTGGCTCCCAGCCAGAAGTGAAGAAATCTCCTGGAGCACCTGTCCATCTTGATGTGGTAGTACACGTCCTGAAGATCTATCGAGCACATCCAATTGTTCTGACCCTAAAAGGGTAGAATGGACTGTAGCGTGACCATCCGAAACTTTGTTCTTTGTACAGACCTGTTTAGTCTGCTGAGATCCAGAATCGGTCTCTAGTCCCCTGTCTTTTTTGGTACTAAAAAGAACCATGAGTAAGTTCTGGATCCATGCTGGTCTGCTGGGACTTCCTGGATGACTCTTTTTTTCTATCAGTTTTGAAACTTCTATTACTGCTTGATCCTTCAGATTGGGTGGAACATCTGGAAGGGATTTCCTTGACGGTAAGGTGGGTTGACAGAACGGAATTTTGTAACCTCCGGATATAATGGACTGTACCCATCTGTCTTGCTTTAAATTTTGCCAGGCCTTTGGGTACAGCGAAAGTCTTCCCCCGACTGCCTCTAGAGGTGAGCAGCCGGAAAAACCTTCAGGGATGCTAAAAGGGCTTATCAGAGAAGGATTCTCTGTTTCCCTGGTTCTGCGGACTCCCTCTGCCTGAGGTCTGTTGTTATTATTTCCCCCTCTGCCCCTGGAGGAAAAATCGCTACGTGTGTCGGGCAAGGCTCCCTGGGATTTTCAGAACCACATTTTGCCACTCTTCTGACCTTTGGGGTATGGTCTAGAATGAGTGGAAAAACGGACTCCCATGGCAGAGAGAGTCTTGCCTTCTTGCTCACACCTAGTCAAAGTGTCTTTCACCTGTGGTCCAAAAAGAAAGGAACCATCAAAGGGGGTGTTGGTGAATGACGTTTGAAAGGGTTCCGCAAAATTACACAGCTGCATCCATGCATGCCTCCTAAGGGCCACATCCATCCTAGACTCCTTGTTAGGAGGATGGACAGACGAAGAGGTCTCCGTTAACTCTTTTTTGGTGGCTGCTGCTACCACCATGGCATCAACAGGAACACCTTTGGTAAGGAACTGCTTATCTTGGGGTGCTGTCATGAATTTACCAGGTCTCCTCAGAGTTGGTTCCACTGTAACCGGAGCTGACCAAGCCTTTCGAGCCACCACTGCCATAAGTGGATCGAAAGGCAGAGAAACCCAGGAGGTGGAAGGTTGGGAACCAAATGCATCCAGAAATACAGACTCATCCTCGGTAGGGGCTAGGGGGTTCCAGTTCCCCCTCGGCTTAAGTATTTCTAGGATGTCCGAGAAAGAAACATCTTCAGAGGGGATCTCGGGGACCCTTCCGAATCATCTAAGTCTGTATCAGAAGTGACAGTCTCAGGGGAGTCAATGTGCTACCTCTTGCACTTCTTCTTACAAGGGGGCTCCTCTGAATGATCAGGGGAGGCCTCGGAAAAAGAGGAAACACCCAATGGGGTGCCCTGGAGTGCCGGTTCCCTAAGCTTGGGGTCTGGAGGAGGAGCAGAGGTTGGCACAAGCACTACAGGGGACGGAGCCAGTGTGGCCGATAGTGGAGCTGACTCAGTGGCCAGCACACTCCTCATGACATTAAAGGCGTGCCTGCCATGATGCAGAGAATGCTCCGGTTCCGAAGAAATCGGAATCCTTCTCTGCACCGAGGGAGATGGCTTCGAGGCCGATGCAGGAGCCGAGCTCACCTGCGCCGAAGCTCCGAGAGGGAGAATGGGGTCGGACAGGGGTCCGATGCCACTCACCCCCTCGGAGCCGATCCCTCAACAGAAGGCACCACTGAAGGGATCGGAGCTGACGTCAGAACCGAAGGAGATAGAGTTATCGGAGCCGACGATTCCACTACTCGAACCCCAATGAACTCCGGCTCCTAACTCATTGGAGTCGGAGGCGGAACATCGATAGAGGTAGACTGAGCTGACACCTGTTGAGGAGGGCTGGACAACATCTTGGCAAGTGCCTGTGACTTTAGCAACCTACTGACCACTCTCTCCATGTCGTGATCGGAAAACCTAGAGGATCGAGAGGAGTGAGAGGATCGGTGACTGCGCTCACTCTAAAGCAAAGGAGACAGAGGAGCCGAATGTACCGATTCCAGTGAAGGGGACCTCAGCCTCTTGTGGCTCCGCGAAGGCTCCGAAGTTTCTGATGGAGCCGACGGGGAGACAGTCTTATCGGTACCAGCCGGAACCGAAGTAGAAGGTAGAGTCTGAACCGAGGACGGCTCCGAACTTGGAGCCGATGGCTTGGTAGACTTAGGGGATTTCACAGGCTGAGAGCTCTTGGCCGGTGAATCCTGAGGTTTTAAAAGACCCCTAAGAATAAGCTTATTCTTACGCTCCTGCAGGACTCTTGGACTAAAGGCATGGCAATTAGAACAAGGCTCTTGCAGGTGCACAGCGCCTAAACAATAGACGCAAGAAGTGTGCCCATCTGTCAGAGACATTTTCTGACAGCATGAGTCACACTTCTTGAATCCAGACACTTTGGATTCCTTTGACATCCTGAAAGAGGGAAACAACAAATACAACAACAGCTACCAAAGCAAAATACAGTCTATACAAAAAACACACTATACTACAAGACTATAGATAAAGGTTTTTTTTTTTTTTTTTTTTTTTTATTAATTAGGAAAGCCTCTAACTTAAACGGCTAGCCTATGAAGAAAGGTAGAAGGAATGCCTCTAACTTAAATGACTAACCTGACAAGAAGAGGGTGGGGGAGAGCTCTCTAAGTTAAACGAGCTCTACAAGGTAAAGAAGGGATACTACAACTAAACACTAGCTATTACAAAAAACAAGACTAATCGTTACCAATAAAACACTGAAATATAGAATTCTATAGTAAGAAAGTTATACAAAAAACTTTATATGAGCCTGAGCCAGAAAAACAACACCTCGCAGCTGAAGCAGCAAACGAGATCTGGGTAGCTATCGCTAGGCATCATGGGATAAGGGATAGCCTCGAGTCAGTAAACAGCTCTCGAGCTATAGAAGATGGCCGAGTCGGAGCTGAGGATCAGCTCCGATCCCAACCAGCAAGAACGAAGGCGAGATAGACAACTTAACATCCAGAGTTACTGAAGCAGCCACTGAACCTAAGGTTTGAAGGATAAGTCTCGCTGGGACTCTGTTGCTTTGGAGAATTTGTCTGACTAGAGCCCTGATATTTAGTAATTTCTCTGGAAGTAGGGATGCTATTCTTGTGACAGAGTTTACATGGGCACCTATGAAATCTAGTAGTTGGGTAGGCTGCAGATTGGATTTTTTGAGATTTATTGAAACTCCTAGAGATGTACAAATACTCAAGGTGTACTGTCTTGCCTGTTCTACGTGACGCCTGGTGGTAGCAGTGAGGAGCCACTCATCAAGGTATGGAAAGACTCGAAACCCTTGTAGTCTGAAGTGAGCTGCAACCACTGCCATGCATCTGGTAAACACCCTGGGGGCTGTGGTGAGTCCAAAGGGTAGTGCTCTGAACTAGTAATGATTGGCTCCTAGCTGGAAGTGTAGAAACCTCCTGGAGTTTTTTCCATTTTTATGTGGTAAAAAGCATCTTTGAGGTCTATAGAGCACATCCAGTCACCTTTTTCCAAGAAAGGAAGTATGTTTTTTACCAAGACTATCCGGAATTTGCTGTGATGAATCGACTTCCTGAATTGGCTGAGATCCAAAATAGGTCTCCAGTCCCCTGTATTTTTGGCCACTAAAAAGAATCTTATAGAAGCCTATTCGGTCAGGGGGTACTTTTTGGATGACTTTTTTCGAGCAGTTTTTGAATTTCTACAACTGCTGACTCCCTTTGACTGGGTGGAACATCTGGAAGTTTTTTCCTGGGGTTTGGGAGTTACAAAGAGTGGGATCTGGTAACCTCTGGATATTATTCCCTGCACCCATTTGTCTGAAGTTATTGATTGCCAGGCTGGTAGGTGTAGGGATAATCATGACCCGACTTCCTCCATTCAGGGATGCTGATAAGAAGAGCAAGAGAAGGACTCTTTGGACCCCCTGATTCTGTGGTCCATTCCTGCCCCAATGGCGGTGTCTTCCGTTGCTTCCCCCTCTGCCCCAGGGGGAAGTCTTTGCCTTGTGAGTCATGGAAAGGCCCTTTGGATTTTCTAAACCATAGTATCCCACTCCTTTGGTTTCTTGAGTAAGGTCTCTGAGGAGCGGAGAAATGTATGCCTACAGCAGATAGGGTCTTACCATGCTGCTCAGTTCTGGCTAGCGTATCTTTAACCTTTGGGCCAAAAGGGTAGATCCATCAAAAAGAGCATTGACAAATGACGCTTTGAATGGCTCTGCAGGAGTGCTTTCTGATGGCTATACCTGAACCCGCTTCTCTGGTGGTCCCTTCAGCTGTATGTGCTATGAGCCTCATGGACGAGTTGGAAATAGATTCTAGGGTTGCAAGCTGAGAGAAAACTTTATCACAGACCTCTTCAGCTACTGCTCCTGAGTATTTGAAAGCTCATTAATCAAATCTCTCTGTAATCTAGTAAAGTGTGCCGTATAGTTCAGGGACCTCAGAGCAAATTTCGATGAAGCATAAACATGCTTCCCAAATCTATCCAACATCCTAGACTCCTTATTAGGAGGATGGATATTCTGACTCTCTTCTATGAGTTCCCTCTTGGTGGCAGCTGCTACCATCATGGCATCAACAGGAATTCCCTTAGACCAATGTGGTTCTTCTTTTGGTGCTGAAAGGACATGGTCAGGTCTCTTCAGAATTGGCTCTATGGAGTTGGGCATCTTCCATGCCCACTGAGCAATCAGTTTAATGAGATCGTCAGTGGGCAGAGAGATCCAAGAAGTGGAGGAATGGACACGAAAAGCCTCCAGGTACACTGATTCCTCCAAGGAAGGCTGAGTGGATGACCAGCTACCCCTCTGTTTCAGGATTTCAAAGATGCCCCAGAAGGAAATATCATCAGGGGATGACCTGGGGGACCCTTCCCCTTCATCAAAGTCAGTATCTTCGGTATAACACTATTCCGGGGAGTCTAGGTGCTTCCTCTTGCACTTCCTCTTCACAGGGACTTCTTCAGGGGGATGTTTCAGGGAAGTTTCCGAAGAGGAGACCACTAAAGTGTGAGTCATCTGGGACATTTGTGCCCTCTGTCCAGGGGATGAGGTCAGTGGTAGCTCTGGTTGAGAAGAGGAAGATATATGTCCCGACAGGGATGGTAAGGACTGAGAATCCCCAACGGATAATGCCTTCTCCATGATCCAGAAGGCAGGTCCCCCCCATAGAGGAGTGGGAACCCAGAACCTAAATAGACTGCTTCAGAACCGGCATCATGGGTCAGTACTAAAAGGGCCAAGGCACCGAGAGGCACTGATGGCTCAGATGGAACCGAAAAGGTACCATGCATCTCAGAGACGACCAAAGAGTCATGACCCTGGGAGGTCTCCAGTGAAAAAGGCTTGGAGCCACTCAAGACGGCAGTCGGAACTGAAGAGAGAAAAGCTATCAGAACTGATGCAGTTAGTACCGGAAGTGTCAGGATGGAAGGCTCCAAGGGCTCAAGTGGAGTTGGAGGAGGATACGAAGAGATAAGGGAACATGCAGGTTCAACGCCAGATTGGCTCGGAAGTGAAGATAATCCTCTCGGTACGAGGAGCTGGTCCACTGCTCTCATTTCGACAAAGGGATTATCTCTGAAAGGGTCTAGAGAGAGAGAATAAGAGGTTCTTGGGAGCACACGCTGCTCTAGCATCTTAGGTACTGGTAGGTCTGCGGGTACCAATGTAGAGGAGGCTGCCTGCTCCAAAGCCAATTTAGTCGATGTCAACATTTTTTCCGGTGTCGATAAACTCTTTGGAACCAAGGAACTTTTTGAAATCTTTTTTAGTCAGTTCCAAATCACTCGGAACTGATGAAGATCTCTTTGAACTATGAGAGGAAGAAGCTCTTCTGTCAATAGTTTTCTCTCTTGAACTAGATATAGCCTCATCAAACGGTGATTTCAAAAGTCCTTTCAAAATTAACTTGTTCTTCCTCTCCATTATCGTACGGAAAGAGAACCCATGAAAAATTGCTCAATTCTCTTGCAAGTGGATTTTACCAAGGCAATAAACACATAAAATGTGCCTGTCTGAATTAGGCATTTTACCCTCACATTTTTTACATTTCTTGAAACCTGAAGTGCCCTTAGCAGGTTTTGAGGGAGATTGTTTTTGATCTGCCATTATCGGTGAGTAGAGGAAAGAGAAATAAGGGATTTGTTTTTTTTTATACAAGGAAGAGAGCGAGAGAGTTAATACCTGAATGGTATAAGATGAAAGGAAACTTACCAACAAAGCTAAGGGGACAGATTACCAATGGTAAGGAGAAAAATATATAGAGAGTTACCAACAATGGTAAGGGACAGACTACCTATGGTATTAAGACGAGAAGTTATTTAAATATATGAAGGAGCGGGTAGAATAACTAGTTTAGATAGAAAGGTAAAGAGATTTTAGACAAAAAAAATTCAAAGACACAATTTAACTGACAGAGATCGAGAGATGGAAGGAACATGTCTGGTCTGCGAATCGGCAAACAAGATCTGGGGTAATCTCTGTGAGGAGCATTATGGATAGAGTCTAGCTCGAGAGTTTGGACAGCACGAGCTGAAAGATACAGCTGAGTCGGTTCTGAGGGTTCAGAACTGAACCACTGTCAAGGATTAGATGAAGAATAACAACATTAGATCAGCTGTTCAGCTTTCCTGATGAGCTTAGTTCTGTTAAGGTAGTACTTGAGATGGCTGTGTACTTCCAAGGTATGCAGAATCTTCTCTCCCTTGTATTTAGCTTCCAGAGAGAAGACTAGGAGACTGATGGCTTGATTCAGGGTAAATTTGGAAACATCTTTTGGCATAAAAAAAAGATTAGTGTGTAAAACAACCCCCTCCTTGTGGAAAATCAGATAAAGGTGGTCCACCATGAGAGCTTGCAACTCAGAGACTCATCTTGCAGATGTCACGGCAATAAGCACAACAGTTTTCTAAGTGATGAACTTCAAATCAGCCTGAAAGACAAGTTCAAAAGTAGAAAAGTCAATTTTTTAAGAACAAATCTGAGATGTCAAGGAGAAGGAATTTGCTTTCAAGGGGAGTCTCAAGTGCAACACTCCTTTCATAAATTGTTTCACCACAAAAAGAGAGGAATGAGAGGGAGCCACGACCAGACTAGCTAAGATGGAAGTACAATTAACCTTGATAGATGCATAAGAAAAGCCATGACAGAGTAGCTCCCACAAATATTTCAAAACACCTTCTGATATTTGTTAGCCACCACCTAAAAAAACTCTTCCACTTGTCCACATAATATTTTCTAGTTGCAAGTGTTCTTGTCTTCTTCAACACCTACTGCAAATCCTCATGGAACAAGTCTCTAAAAATGTATCAAGATAAAAACATCCAGACTGTCAGTGGCAATTGCTCTAAGTTGGGAGGCACCAGTCACCACTGACAGTGTGTGAGCAAATTCAGAGTGTGAGGCAGCTTGTGGTAATTGCCCTTAGCAAATTCATTTAAAAGGGGGAACCAACTTTTCTTGGGCCAAAAGGAGGTCAGCACAATGACCTTCAGTAATTATTTCTGAATTTTCAGAAGTGCCTTGGTTACCGGTGTAAAGGGTGGAAATGCATAAAGGAACATTCCCTTCCAAGGAAAAGATAATGCTTCTGTCCTCTAAGCATAGCTGCAAAGATGTCTGAAACAGAATTTTTCCAATTGTCTGTTTTGAAATGAGGTGAACGTAATTATTTGAAGTGTTCTCAATCTCTGGTCCAAATCCAGGCAGACTTCTGTCCTGAGTTTCCACTCGTAAGGGTCCATCCAGAATCTGGTTAGTCTTTCTGCCACTACATTTTGTTCTGACTTGATGTATGAGGCCTAAAGTGTCAGAGAATGCTATTACACTAGCTCCTGTCCATCACTGCCAACTGGCAAACAGGTTATGACCTTGCATCCCCTTGTTTGTTCAGGTACTACATGACTGTGGTGCTGTCTGTGACCAATAAAAAGTCACCAGGACACCATAAGTGGTGAAGAATATTTTAAGGCCTAAATCACTGCTAACACTTCCCTGATGTTTATGTGCTTTGTAGCATCTGATGGACCCCATTCGCCTTTCATTTGAACTCCCCAGGACACTGTTCTCATGCAAAGTCTGACAAGCCCATCTCCAGTCACTGAACTGAGAGCTGGAGGGAGAAGGACATATCTGGATAGAGAGATATCTGATCCCTCCACCACTGTAAAAAGAAGTTATGTCTTACCATAATGTTCCATCTGTGTTGTTAGTCTTCACTTATCCTTAACTGTGGGTTCCAGCTCATACCTTCCATAAACTCTTGAGCTTAGCTTTACCCATAATGCTCCTCTCAGGATTACCAGTGACAGACACAAAATACCAGATCAGAGACAATATCTTTATTCATAACAGTAGAATCCAATCTACTGGGTTAAATCCATTCCACCAAGAAGCCCAAAAGGCAGGGGGAAGGTAGATGGGAGTGTCAAGGATAAGTGAAGATCAAATTGACAACACAGATGGAACATTATGGTAAGACATAACTCCTTTACCTGATGTTGTCAATCTTCATTCAATCCTTGACTGTGGGACAGAGTCCCCAGCTATCCAAATATTGGGAGGTCTGATGGAAGGATATTTCTGAGCATCATTGAACCAAATGATGGTCATCCCCTAAATACCAGATCCAGCTTGTAATGAGTAATAAAGGTATGCGGGCATGCCCAAGTAGCCACTGCACAGATATTGTCTATAGAAGCTCTTGAATGAAAAACTGCAGAAGCAGCAATTGCTCTTGTAAAATGTGCTTTTAGAGGGCTTGTTAGCTGTACTTTCCTTTTTGTATAAATGAAGGTTATACAATCTTTAAGCCATTTAGCCAGAGCAACCTTAGAGAGTGGTTTATCCAATGTAGGTGAAGCAAAGGAAACGAATAAGTGGCCAGATTTTCTGAATTCTTTCATTCTGTAAAGGTAAAAATGTTAATTGTCTAGAAAGATCTAGTAAATGTAGGCAATATTCACCTCTGTTTGAAAAACTGGGAAAAAAATACCGTCTGCTTGATATTTGTCTCAGAAACTATTTTTGGTAAAAAGGATGTGTTAGTTTGCAAGGACACCCTGTCTTTATGGAAAGTTAGGTAAAGAGGCTTGCATGACAAGGCCTGTAGTTCTGAAATTCTCCTGGCAGAAGTAATTGCAACCAAAAATAAGGTATTCCAAGATAAGCACTTCGAATCACAATTTGCAGATGGCTCAAATGGGGAATGTACTAAGGACTGTAACACAAGATTCAAGTCCCAAGGTGCAGAAGGATCCTTATATGGGGGTTTGAGCATTAAGATCCCTTTCAGAAAGGCTTTACAAAGTTTGTGGGACATTAGAGCTGTATCATTTAAACCATCATGAAAGTTAGAAATTGCAGCCAGATGCACTCGTACGGTCGAGAAGGATGCTCCCGCATCGAAACGTAATGCTAAGAATTCTAAGGCCTTAATTACTGGTGCAGAAAAAGGATTGAGGTTATTCTCCTTAGCACATTTTGAAAATGTTTGCCATTTGCTGTTATATAGTCTTCTAGTTAACAGTTTATGGGAAGCTAGAACAATTCTTGGACTGGGGCAATGAGACAATTACACCTGGCAAGCACTGCAACTGGTGAAGCCACTCAGTGAGCTTGGGATTTTGAAGATTCAGCTGAATGAGTCCATCTGGATGGGACAAGAGGGCTGCAGTTGGATCCAGGGTCCAAGGTTTCTGAATTAGGTGAGATCAAAGAAAGGGAAACCATATTTGTCAAGGCCAGAATGGGGCAAAGAGAATTGTTCTGTTCTTCAATCTGCTGGTTTTCTTCAGAAACTGGGAAATAAGAGGTATCTGTGGAAAGGAATACAGTAGACGAAGGTCAATTGTGAAAGAGAGCATCTATCAGTGTCTTTCCCAGTGGGGAGAATATGGCAAAGTGACTGCTGCACTAGTTGTTCAGAGGGGATGCAAAGAGATTGCAGCTGGGCTGGCCCCATTAGTGGAATATCCTTTCTGTCACCATAGGATTGAGAGACCACCTGTGAGGCATTAGGATACTTCTGCTTAATTTGTCCACAATCATGCTGGAGCTCCCCAGAATATGTGTTGCAATTAGAAAGCGGTCAGATAAAATTGCCAATTGCCATACCCTGAGTGCTTCTTGACAAAGAGGGTAAGATCTGGTTCCCCCTTGCTTGTTCATGTACTAGATCACTGATGTCTGTTTGAATCACAATCATTCCCAAGGGGAGGGTTTCTTGGAATGCTTGCAACACTAAGAACACTGCCCTCATCTCTAGAACACTGATGTGCCCTGGATTGTCTTTCTCAGATAATGCCCCCCCTCATCTGGGACGCGTCTGTGGTCACTATGGCTTGGGGTTAAGGAGGGACAAAGGTTCGTCCCAACAAAATTTCATTTGAGTGAATCTACCAACTCAGGTCTTTCTGCATAGATTGGTGATCAATACTTGATGGGGCATTGACTGATTCAGTAAAGACCATTTTGATGCCAAGAGCCATTGTAGGATTCGCACATGAAATCTCACCAGGGGAACTAAAGTGATGGTGGCTATCATTGATCCTAGAGTTTGTAACAACAGTGTTGCTGTCACTGTTTTGCTGGCTGACTTGCGATTTTTTTTCTTTGAAGACTTTCTGGGTGAAGAGATGAGATACCAGTGCTCCTTTAAATTCTAACTGCTGTGTTGGTTCTAGATGGGATTTTTCATAGTTTACAGTGGTCTCCTGTGAGGAGGAAGCTTGAAGAACATAGTCCTTTGTCTGCAACAGTAGATGCCTGGTAGGTGCTAGGTATGGAAACAAGCAGAATCCTTGCAGTCTGAAGTGAGCTGCTACCACTGCCATGCATTTGGTGAATACCCTGGGGGCTGTGGTGAGACCAAAGTGCAGAGCTCTGAACAGATAATGACTGGCTCCCAGCCAGAAGCGCAGGAATCTTCTGAAGCCCTTGTCCATTTTTATGTGATAATATGCAACCTGAAGATCTATTGAGCACATCCAATAATCTTTTCCTAAAAACAGAAGTACTGACTGAACTGTAACCATCCGGAATTTTGTTTCTTGAACTGACTTGTTCAACACACTGAGATCCAGAATTGTTCTCCAGTCCCCTTTCTTCTTTGGCACTAAAAAAAATCTTGAGTAAACTCTGGATCCTATTTGGTCTGGTGGGATTACTTGGATGACTCTTTTGTCGAGCAGGTTTTGAATTTCTAAGACTGTTGCATCCTTGAGACTGGGTGGAATGTCTGGGATCCTTTTCAGCTGTCTGGGTTGTTTTGAAAAAGGGATATTGTAGCATCTGGTTATAATCCTCTCCACCCAATTGTCCATTATTATATCTAGCCAGGCAGGTAGGTGTAGGGATAAACTTCACCCAACTGCCTCCAGAGGAGGACAATCTGGCTCCCATTCAGGAATGCTGACATGAGTTACCAGGGAACAAATCCCTGGAACCCTGACTCTGTGGACCACCTCTGCCTTATGGATGGCATCTTCCATTTTAACCCCCCCCCCCCCTGCCAAGGGGGGAATCACTGCCACGCGACTCCAGGAAAGGTCCTTGGGATTTTTTGAAGCATAGCTTTCACACTTCTGATTCCTTGAATAAGGCCAATGAGGAGTGGAAAGAATATGCCCATGGCAGAAAGGGTTTTTCCATCCTTATTACATCTGGTAAGTATCTCTCTAAATTTGGGGCCAAAAAGGGATGTTCCGTCAAAAGGAGCATTGGTGAAAGAAGACTTGAATGGCTCTGCAAACTCACATAAGCACATCCAGATGTCTCCTCTCATGGCTACCCCAGAACCCACTGCCCTAGTCGTCCCTCTGGCTGTGTGTGCAATGAGCCTCATGGACGAATTACTTACGAATTCTAAGGTTGCCAGCTGGGAAGGTACTTCATCCAGCAATCCTTCAGCTATGGCTCCTGTCAGAGTATCTGATATCTCCTTTATCAGGTCTCTTTGTAGTCTTGTGAAATGTGCCATGAAATTCAAGGACCTAAGCACAAAGGTCGATGAAGCATATACGTGCTTCCCAAATCTATCCATCATCCTAGACTCTTTGTTAGGAGGATGGATAGTTGGACTTTCATCAAGTTCTTTTTTTGTAGCTGCTGCAATCACCATGGCAACTACTGGTATCATTTTAGCCCAATGTTGGTGATCCTCAGCAGCTTACAAAATGTGTTCCGGTCTCTTTGGGATAGGTTTAGTGGAATGAGGTATGTTCCAAGCCCGTTGTGCAATCATTTTAATCAAATCATCAGCAGATGGAGAGATCCAAGCAGTGGATGTTCAGGAAAGGAATGCCTGCATGTACAGCAATTCCTCCGAGGAAGGCAACTGGGAAGTCCAGCCACCCCTTTGTTGTAGGATCGCTAATATGTCTCCAAATGAGACATCTTCCAAGGGTGACCTTGGGGAATCTTCCCCTTCACTGAAATCAGTATCTTCTGTGTAAGACTCTTCAGGGAAGTCCAAGTGCTTCCTCTTGCACTTTCTCTTCAGGGCCACCTCCTCGCTGGGACTGGCTGGGGAGGTGTCTGAAGAGGACATAATCACCATGGTTTATTCCTGAGGTTTTTGTGCCCGGTGACCCAGGTTACAGGCTGGTGGTAGCTCTAGGTGAGGGGAAGGACAAGGATGTTGGCTCAACAAAAGTGGTATTGACTGTGAGCACATAGAAGACAAGGCCCTCTCCATGGCCTGGAAAGCAGGCCCCCCAGTAGAGGAATGGGAGCCCGAACCAAGATAGATTCTCTTGGAACCGTGTTCACACCCCACACTGAGGAAGCCGCCTCTGAAGCTGAAGCCAGAATCAAGCTCACATGTGCAGACACCCCGAGGACTATGGATGGCTCCAACACCAGAGTGGATCCATGCTCCCTGGAACTGACAGAAAAGCTTTGACCCTGAAAGGTCTCCAGATCCATCAGAACAGAAGAGTTCAGGGTAGTAACCAGTGCAGGAGATGATGATCTAACTGGCACCGATACAGTCAAAACTGGGACTGTTGGAGCGATGAACTCCAAAGGCCCAGTTGGAGTCAGAGGAGGAACACAAACTAGTGAAGACACAGGGAAGGTTCCAGAACTAAGGAGGCTGGCTAAGAACTGATGAAGAAGTTAATCCTCCTCACTGCCAGGAGTTGGACCACCAATCTCATAACATCAGACTCTGTAAGGCTGTTGGTGGAATGGACTGAATTGACCAACGGGGATCTAGATCTTTCCAAGAAAGGACTTGGAGGTCAGTCTATGAAAGGGTCTACAGATGGGGAGTATCTTGTTCAGGGCCTAGCTTTAAAAGAAAATTCCTTAGGTTCCGAAGCAAATGGAACCAAGGACTGAGGAGGCACCAAAGGTACTGTGTCTGAAATAATTGTAGGTGCTGACATAGTTGGTGCAGTAGCCGGCACAAATGGCGGCAAAGGTTCAATCAATTCCCCTTTCGGTTCCAAGGACACTATAGGAACCTGGTAAGTTTTAGTATGCTCAGCAGGTGGTGCCGACAAAACTGTCAGAACCAAATTGATCCTCTTCTTAGATCCTTCATGTTTACTAAAAGAAGAAGACGAACAAGGGGAGCTAACATCAGTTTTACACTTTAAGGAAGCAGATATGGCTTTGTCGAAATCAGATTTTCTAAGTCTCTTTAAAATTAACTTGTTTTTTCTTTCCACAAGTGCCTGGTGACTGAAGCCATGAAAACACCCAAAATGACCAAGAAAATCAAGAGTTGAGAGATGGAAGCCACAAACACTCCAGTAGTTGAAATAAAATTCTTTATTGAGTGCTTTTATCTCAGTATAACATACTTCTTCAGAATAAATAAAAACACATAAAAGTAAGCTTAAATACATATTCCTGCCACATGATAGGTTGACAGTGTCATAACCACACCGCCTTATTGTGACTAAGTCATAAAACCATTAAAAACCTACAACAAACTTAATACATATATTCCCATTAAATCACATACAATAAGCAGATTTGAGTTTCAAAAAAGGACAAAGAGAAATTTTATCAATCAAGCAAGGGAATACACTAGCATTTAATCTAACCTGCCATTTCATTTCAATAAATTCTAAATAGACATCGACAGGACCCCCCCCCCATCCCAGGTCCACATGGTCAAGGTCAATGACACAAAACTTAAAAGAATGGGTGGGAAACTCATTAATATGTCTAAAAATGGCATTTTTGTCATTTTTTCCTGTTTATATCATAAGAATGTTGGTAAATTCTTTGCTTGATAGCCCTTTTTGTCTTGCCTACGTAGAATCCATCACAAGCCTGACAGAGGGCCACACTGACCACCCCCTTTGAGTAACAAAAGTATTTTTTCTTTAGTCTAACTCTCCCAAAAATCTTGATGTAAATTTGTTCCTTGTCAATCATAAATTTACATTGTGGACACCTCCTGCATTTGAAACTGCCCCCTTCTCTACTAAAGGTGATGGTCTCTCTAATAGCCCTTTAAGAGAAACCTCCTTCTTGTAAACTATAGCAAGAGTTTTTCCCAAAAGGGCAGAAGTATCTGCATGTAGACTAAAAATATTCCAGTGTTTCTTAATGATTTTCCGAATGTCATAAAAAAGAAGTTATGTCCTTACCATAACGTTCCATGTGGAGTGTTCATCTCACCTTTGTTCTTACACATGGGTGTCGGAGCCAATCCTCGGCTCCGAGTCGGCTGCTTAGCAAAGCTCTGCATCTAGGAGAAGCTCGAGACCAACCTACCTCCCACAATTCCCTCTGCCTCTACCTCAGATCTAGTTAGCAAAACAATACCAGATCCAGCAATAACAAGGTAATCAACCATAAAAGAATACATAAGTATAAATAAGGAGCGTAAACTAGCTCAAGCCAGTAGAAACAACAGAGAGACCACTAGTGGGAGACAAACAGACCAGACTTCTAAATCCGTACGTTCTTCCAGACCTGAGGGTGGGAGGGTGGGGATGTAAGAACAAAGGCGAGATGAACACTCCACACGGAACGTTATGGTAAGGACATAACTCTCGCCGTTTGTTCTTACACATGGGTAGCGTCCCTAGCTCCGTTACCCTGAGTGACTCACGGAAGAACGTTCCTGAGCACAGTGGAACCAAAAGATGCTCTATCCATGGAAGTCTTATCAACTTTATAATGAGTGATGAATGTATGCGGTTTAGACCAAGTGGCGGCTGCACAAATAGTGTCCAACGGCAGACGAGCCGCATGAGCCAGAGATGTGGAAACTGACCTAGTAGAATGTCCCTTTGGTTTGGTGGGCAAAATTTGATTTGAAGCAGAATACACGAAGGTTATACAATCAGTTAGCCATTTAGAAAGTGTGCGCTTCGTCACTGCCATGCCCTTTTTGTTGTCCGCAAAGGCTATAAAGAGTTGGTCCGCTTTTCTATGGTCCTTAGTTCTATCCAGGTAGAATCTGAGTTGTCTATGAACATCCAATTTGTGTAACATATATTCCAGCTTGTTGGAGTGGTTCTTGAAAAATGTAGGAAGCTCAATGGATTGATTAATGTTGTTAACCGAACAAACCTTAGGGAGAAAGGAAGGGTTGGTGCGTAATGATACCCTGTCAGGGTGAAAAATTAAATACGGCTGTTTGATGGAATGTACCTGAAGTTCTGACACTCGTCTGGCTGAGGTGATAGCTACCAGGAAAAGAGTTTTCCAGGACAAGAACTTTAAGGAACAGGAAGAAGCTGGTTCAAAGGGTGGTAAAATTAACTGGGACAAAAGTAAATTTAGATTCCAAGGAGCTGTAGGTGATCTAACTGTTGGTCTGAGATGAAAAGACCCTTTCATGAAGGCCTTACAAAGCCTATGAGCCATAATAGGGACTCCGTTTTCTCCTATGTGAAAGTTGGAAATAGCGGCCAACTGAACTTTTAAAGTGGCAGTAGATGCTCCTTGGTGAAACAGAATGGACAGGAATTCCAAAATCTTGTTTAGGGGGGCTACTAAAGGATCCAAATGCTGTGAAGTCGCCCAGTAGACGAAACGTTTCCACTTACTAGAATTAGAAGTTATGTCCTTACCATAACGTTCCATGTGGAGTGTTCATCTCGCCTTTGTTCTTACACATGGGTTCGGAGCCGATCCTCGGCTCCGTGTCGGCCGCTTGCAAGCTCTGCATCGAGAAGAAGCTCGAGACCAACCTAACTCCCACAATCCCCCTCTGCCTTTACCTCAGATCTAGTTTGCAAGCAAACCAGCAGTCAGAGAGAGAACACACTCATGCAAAAATTACATAACTGCAAGAACACTTATAGCTATATATACATATGTACATACATACATACACAACAACTGCGAATGCAGAAGGAGAATAACCCAGACCAGGCACCAAACTGTACGTTCTTCCTGAGGGTGGGAGGGTGGGAATGTAAGAACAAAGGCGAGATGAACACTCCACATGGAACGTTATGGTAAGGACATAACTTCTAAATGTGAAAGTGTTCGATCTCGCCGTTTGTTCTTACACATGGGTAGCGTCCCTAGCTCCATGTTCCTGAGGAACTCATGGGAGAACGTTCTTGAGCACAGTGGAACCAAAGGATGCCCTGTCCCTAGAAACCCTGTCCACCTTGTAATGAGAAATGAATGTATGTGGTTTAGACCAAGTGGCAGCTGCACAAATAGTGTCTAATGGTAAGCGAGCTGCATGAGCCAGGGATGTAGATACCGATCTTGTAGAGTGCCCTTTGGGTTTGGCAGGTAAAGTTTGTTCTGAAGTAGCATAAACAAACATAATGCAATCAGTTAGCCATTTGGAAAGGGTTCGTTTAGTAACTGCTACACCTTTCCTGCTGTCCGCAAAGGCTATAAAAAGTTGATCTGATTTCCTGTGATCCTTTGTTCTATCCAAGTAAAATTTAAGTTGTCTATGAACATCTAACTTGTGTAACATATACTCCAACTTATTGGAGTGATTTTTGAAAAAGGTAGGGAGTTCAATGGATTGATTAATGTTATTAATAGAGCAGACTTTGGGGAGGAAGGATGGATTAGTGCGAAGAGATACTCTGTCAGAGTGAAAGATCAGATAAGGGTGTTTAACAGAAAGAGCCTGAAGCTCTGACACCCGCCTAGCCGATGTAATAGCCACCAAAAAGAGGGTCTTCCGTGACAAATACTTCAATGGACAAGAGGAAGCCGGTTCAAACGGAGGCAACATCAATTTAGACAACAAAAGGTTCAGATTCCACGGAGATGTAGGAGTTCTAACTGGTGGTCTAATATGGAAAGATCCTTTTAAAAAGGCCTTACAAAGTCTGTGAGCCATAATAGGTGCCCCACATTCTTCCACATGAAAGTTGGAAATGGCAGCCAATTGTACTCTTAAAGTGGCAGGAGAAGCTCCTTGGTGGAACAACTCTGTTAAAAACTCCAAAATCTTGTTTAAAGGAGCTATAACAGGATCCAAATGCTGTGTATGTGCCCAGAAAACAAAGCGCTTCCATTTACTAGTGTAGGTCTTTGTAGTGGAAGCTTTATGAGAAGCCACTAGTATATTCTGAACTGCAGGTGACAGAAGATCAGACCTGGCTAAGTAGGGAAGCGGAGCAACCAAGCTGCTAGATGGAGTGACAAGAGCGAGGGGTGGGGAGCCCCTGACGAGTGGGTCAGTAGAGCTGGCTCTGGGTCCAGGATCCAGGGTCCCCGAATACGGTGTGCCAGAAGAAAGGGAAACCAAATCTGATGAGGCCAGAATGGGGCAATGAGGATAATCGTCCTTTGCAGGTTGTTGGCTTTCTGCAGAAACTTTGCAATCAGGGGAAAGGGAGGAAAAGCGTACAGGAGACCCGGGGGCCAATCGTGAACCAGCGCGTCCCTTGGGACTTCCCCTGGAGGGGGTAATAGGGCAAAGTAGCTCCTGCATTTGGCGTTCATTGGAGACGCAAAAAGATCGCAGGAAGGCTGGCCCCACTTGCGAAAAATCTTCTTCGCAACTGACTGTTTTAGGGACCACTCGTGAGGCAACAGGATTGCTCTGCTCAGCCTGTCGGCTATGACGTTGGATGACCCCGGGATGTGCGTTGCTATCAGAAAGCGACCCGTGGACCCCGCCCATTGCCAGATTCTCGTGGCCTCTCTGCATAGCTGATAGGACTTGGTTCCCCCTTGTTTGTTTATGTACCAGACTACGGACATGTTGTCTGTCTGAACTGCAATAGTCCCTAGAGGAAGAAGGGGAGCAAAGTGTTGCAACGCTAGAAACACTGCCCTCAACTCTAGAACATTGATGTGCAGATTGTACTCTAAATTGGTCCATTCGCCTTGGACAGTCTGTCCCTGAAAGATGCCCCCCCACCCTATCAGGGAAGCGTCCGTGGTCACCGTAGCTGTCGGCGTGGGTAGCACAAATGGTCTTCCGCTGGAAAGGTTGCAAGTCCGAAGCCACCAGGCTAGGTGAGATTTGCATGTATTTGTGATCAGAATTCCGTGTGTCAGAGGTAGCTGTTGGAACGACCATTGTGCAAACAGTAGCCATTGTAGAACTCTCATGTGCAGTCTTCCCAATGGTATCGCAATGAGAGAAGCTGCCATGAGACCCAAAACCTTCAGAACCAGTTTTGCTGGGGACTTTCTGGATGACAGAAGGAGAGAAATGTGGCTTTGTAGTGAGGTTATCCTTTCTGGAGGAAGTCTTAGAATTAAATGATACGTATCCAATTCTGCTCCTATGAATGAGATATGCTGTGATGGCTGTAGTGAAGATTTTTCGAAATTTACGGAAATTCCGAGATGAACACAAAGGTGTAGTGTGTAATCCCTGGCCTGAATGAGTTGACGCTGGGTGGTGGCAGAAAGGAGCCAGTCGTCCAGATACGGAAACACCTGGAATCCCAGGCATCTCAGGTGAGACGCCACCACTGCCATGCATTTGGTGAAGACCCTGGGGGCTGAGGTCAGACCAAAGGGCAGGGCTCGAAACTGAAAGTGGCTGGCTCCCAGTCGGAAGCACAAGTGATCCCTGGACGCCCTGGCCATTTTGATGTGGTAGTATGCGTCCTTCAGATCTATTGAGCACATCCAGTCGTCCTTCTGTAAAAATGGAAGGATCGATTGAAGCGTGACCATTCAGAACTTTTCTTTCTTGACGAAGGTATTGAGGTTGCTTAGGTCCAGAATCAGCCTCCAGTCCCCTGTCTTCTTTGGAACTAAAAAGAACCTTGAGTAAGTTCCGAATCCTCTTTGGTCCGCTGGGACTGGTTGGATGACTCTTTTTTCTAGCAGCTTTGAAATTTCTATAGCTGCAGGGTCTCGCAGATGGGGCGGCACATCTGGGAGTCTTTTCTTTGGAATTGGGGGCAATAGGAAGGGTATTCTGAAGCCTCTGGTAACCACGCTTTTTACCCAGTTGTCTGATGTAAGATTTTGCCAGGCCTGAGGGTATAAAGCTAAGCGACCCCCGACTGCCTCCAGAGCAGGACAGTCGGGCCTCCTCTCAGGAGTGCTGGAAAGGTTTCCCAGGGGGTGTATCCCTGTCACCTTGGTTTTGCGGACCCCCTCTGCCGCCAGGGCGGCGTCTTCCACCTCTGCCCCCTCCTCTGCCTCTAGAGGGGGCATCACCCTGTGTGCCTGGAAAAGATCCTTGGGGTTTTCGAAACCACATTTTCCACCACGTTGCCCTTTGGGGTACGGTCTGGATGGGGTGGAAAAACGGACTCCGACAGCAGACAGAGTCTTTCCCTCCTGCTCACACCGGGTAAGGGTCTCCTTTACTTTGGGGCCAAAGAGAGTGGCACCATCAAATGGGGCGTTAGTAAAGGAAGACTTGTAGGCTTCCATAAGCGAACATAAGCGCATCCAGGATTGTCTACGAAGAGCAATCGCTGAAGCTGCTGCCCTACTCGATCCTTCGGCTGCGTATGAGATCAGCCTCATGGACGAGTTTACAATGGATGTAAGGGTATTGAGATGTGCTGTAACTTTCTCTGAAACAGCAGCATCTGTAGTACCCTGGAGGGTATCTCCCAACTCTTTGATTAGATCCCTCTGTAGCCGTGTGAAGTGGGTCAAATAGTTCAGGGATCGCATAGAAAAAGCCGCTGAACTAAAAATGCGCTTCCCGTACCTGTCCATAGTCCTAGAATCTTTGTTAGGCGGATGGACAGATGAGGAAGATTCCGACATCTCCTTTTTCATGGCCGCTGCCACCACCATAGCATCCACTGGTACTCCCTTTGTTAGATAAGCCTTATTCTGAGGGGCAGTAATATACTTGTTAGGCTTTCTAGGGACTGGCTCCACCGTGTCAGGCGTCTCCCACGCCCTTCGAGCAATCAGCTCCATCAACTCATCGAAGGGCGGAGTGACCCAGGAGGAGGAAGGGCGAGCACCAAATGCCTTCAGCAAGACTGACTCATCCTCAGAAGGGGGAAGGGATTGCCAATCACCTCTCTGCTTTAGGATCTCCAGGATGTCAGAAAAAGAGACATCCTCTGAGGGTGACTTTGGGGACCCTTCTGACTCATCCAAGTCAGTGTCCGATGTCAATGATTCCTGTGGAGAATCTAAGTGTCTCCTCTTACACAATCTTTTCCTAGGGACTTCTTCGGGGGGAGCATCCGAAGAAGCCTCCGAGGAAGAGGGGGCACCCTCCAGGGGTGGCTGAGACACAGGTGCTCGACGCTTAGATGTAGCCGTGGGTGCAGAGGAGGATAACGGTCCTTTTTGGGGAGGAGAAGCTGTTTCTGCTGATGTGGTTGTCTGGGTAGACAACACCTTCCTCATGAGGTCGAAGGCCCCCGGGTCCCGAGTCGAGGTATCTCCCGGTTCCGAGAAATGGGAAGAATCCCCGAGACAGGCACCGATGGCATCGACCCCGAGGACGGAGCCGAGTCGATCTGAGCCGAGGCCCCGAGAGGGAGCGTCGGAACCGAAACATCGGTCCGACTCTCGGTCCCGGAACCAAGGATGGATCTTCGGCTCCGAGACTCTGGTACCGGATCCGACGGAGTCGAGGTGAATGGAGCCGACCGAGAGAAGGACGGTTCTGGCACCGAGGGCTCCACAATCAGCAGGTCAGCCTCTTCCGGCTCCGAAGACTGGACAGGTCTCGGAGGAGGAACAGATGGAGATAAGGGAAGGCCTTCGAGTCTCGACACCAACTGAGAGGAGACCGAGATGAGTTTGGATAAGGCCGTATTCTCCATTAACTTCTGCACCACGCGGTCTACATCGGTGTCGGAGAGGGGTCTGGAAGAGCGCATCGAAGGAATCGAAGACGGAGCCGACCTCAACAGTGTCGGGGGAGGGAGCTCCGTCACCGGTTCCAAGACTCGAGGCTCGGAAACTGACAACAGTTGAACACTCGGTCCCGAAGTCTGTGGAACCGGTGATCAAACCTTAACTGAAGAGCTTGGAGCCGATGACCTGGGCTCTGACGTCTTTGATTCCTTCGAGGATTTGGATGCCTGGTCTGAAGCATCCAGAGCCTCCTGAAAAGTAGGTTTTAAAAGACCCCTATCCATAAGTTTCCTGCGCCTATCTGTCATGACCCTTCCACTGAAAGAATGACAAATTGAACAGTCTTCTTGCAGATGGAGAGGGCCAAGACAGTAGACGCAGGAACTATGATTGTCAGTCACTGACATCTTTTGCCCACATTGGCAACGTTTAAACCCAGATTTAGCTTTCTCAGACATTTTAAGTTAGAAACAAGTCAAGTCCAGTAAGAAATGTCAATTCCGGTAAATTAGTCAAATCCAATAAAAGGGTCAATCCGGTAGTCAATCCAGTAAAGGGTGGGGTTAGGCCCCGAGGGAAAACTCTAATAAAGTTTAAATAACTTTAGATGGAACCGAGGATTCCTCGAAACTATAACATACACACACACACAGTCTCTCAAATAACTTTTTAGCAAAAAGAATTTCTTAGAAATACAAGAAAAAATATATAAATCTTAGCTTAAGGTTGCTCGAGCTCATCAAAGTGATGCGAACGCTGCAGCGGCAAACTAGATCTGAGGTAAAGGCAGAGGGGGATTGTGGGAGTTAGGTTGGTCTCAAGCTTCTTCTCGATGCAGAGCTTGCAAGCGGCCGACACGGAGCCGAGGATCAGCTCCGAACCCATGTGTAAGAACAAACGGCGAGATCGAACACTCTCACATTAGATCTTAGTAGTGGAAGCCTTATGAGAGGCGACCAGAATGTTCTGAACCGCTGGAGAAAGAAGATCAGACCTGGCTAAGTAGGGAAGCGGAGCAGCCAGGCTGCTAACTTGAGGGATAGAAGCGACGGGTGAGGAGCTCCTGACGAATGAGTCAGCAGATCTGTCACTGGGTCCAGAATCCAGGGCTCCTGCATTTGATGGGCTTGAATAAAGGGGAACCAAATCTGTTGAAGCCAGAATGGGGCAATGAGAATTATAGTCCTCTCCTGGTCTTTGGCTTTCTGAAGAAATTTCAGGATCAGTGGTATAGGAGGGAACGCGTATAGGAGATCCGGGGGCCAATCGTGAATCAGAGCGTCCCTGGGGACATCCCCTGGAGGGGGTAAAAGGGCAAAGTAGCTTCTGCATTTGGTGTTCATTGGAGACGCAAACAGATTGCAGCAAGGCTGGCCCCATTTGTGGAAAATCCTTTCCGCCACTTTCTGATTGAGGGACCACTCGTGAGGTAACAGAATGGCTCTGCTCAACCTGTCCGCTATGACGTTGGATAACCCCGGGATGTGCGTTGCTACTAGAAAGCAACCCGTGGATTCTGCCCATTGCCAAATTCTCATGGCCTCTCTGCACAACTGGTAAGACTTGGTTCCTCCCTGTTTGTTTATGTACCAGACTACGGACATGTTGTCCGTCTGTACTGCAATCGTCCCAAGAGGTAGAAGGGGGGAGAAGTGTTGCAACGCTAGAAACACTGCCCTCATCTCTAGAACATTTATGTGCAGGTTGTACTCTAAGCTGGACCATTCGCCTTGGACTGTCTGTCCCTGAAAGATGCCCCCCCACCCTATCAGGGAAGCGTCCGTGGTCACTGTGGCTGTTGGTTTGGGTAATACAAACGGCCGGCCGCTGATGAAGTTGTGATTCTGTAACCACCAAGATAGGTGTGCTTTGCAAGTGTTCGTTATGTGAATCTCGTGTGTCAGCGGTAACTGCTGGAACGACCACTGTGCGAACAGCAGCCACTGGAGAACTCTCATGTGTAGCCTCCCCATGGGAACTGCAATGAGGGAAGCTGACATGAGCCCTAAGACTTTCAGGACTAGACTGGTTGGGGACTTTTTGGACAATAGCAGGAGAGATACGTGATCTTGAAGGGAAGCTATTCTTGTGAGAGGTAGTTTTAGTAGCATAGAACGGGTATCTAGATCTGCGCCTATAAATGAAATATGCTGCAAGGGCTGTAACGCAGATTTTTCGAAATTTATCGAAATCCCTAACTGAGCATAAAGGCTGATTGTGTAGTCCCTGGCCTGTATCAGTTGACACTCGGTGGTGGCAGTAAGGAGCCAGTCGTCCAGATACGGAAACACCCGGAATCCTAGGCGTCTCAAGTGAGACGCTACCACTGCCATGCATTTGATGAAAACCCTGGGGGCTGAGGTTAGACCAAAGGGCAGGGCTCGAAACTGAAAGTGGCTGGCTCCCAGCCGGAAGCGCAGGTGATCTCTGGACACTCTGGCCATTTTGATGTGGTAGTAGGCATCTCTGAGATCTATTGAGCACATCCAGTCGTCCTTCTGTAAAAACGGAAGGATCGATTGAAGCGTGACCATCCGGAACTTTTCTTTCTTCACAAATGAATTGAGATTGCTTAGGTCCAGGATTGGCCTCCAGTCCCCTGTCTTTTTTGGAACTAAAAAGAACCTTGAGTAAGTTCCGGATCCTCTTTGGTCCGCCGGGACTGGTTGGATGACTCTTTTTTTCTAGCAGCTTTGAGATTTCTATAGCTGCAGGTTTTCCCAGATGGGGTGGTACATCTGGGAATCTTTTTTGTGGTAATGGGGGCAAAACAAAGGGAATTTTGTAACCTCTGGTAATAATGCTTTTTACCCAAATGTCTGAAGTAAGGCTTTGCCAGGCCTGAGGGTATAAAGCCAAGCGACCCCCGACTGCCTCCAGAGCAGGACAGTTGGGCCTCCTCTCAGGAGTGCTGGAAAGGCTTCCCAGGGATGGTATCCCTGTCACCTTGGTTCTGCGGACCCCCTCTGCCGCCTGGGCGGCGTCTTCCATTTCTGCCCCCCTCCTCTGCCTCTGGGGGGGCATCACCCTGTGTGCCTGGGAAAGAACCCTGGGGTTTACGAAACCACATCTTTCCACCTCATTGCCCTTTGGGGTACGGTCTGGATGGGGTGGAAAAACGGACTCCGACAGCAGACAGATTCTTTCCCTCCTGCTCACACTGGGTTAGGGTCTCCTTTACTTTGGGGCCAAAAAGAGTGGCACCATCAAAGGGGGCATTAGTAAAGGAAGACTTGAAGGCTTCCGCAAAGGAGCACAGCCGCATCCAGGATTGTCTACAAAGAGCAATCGCTGAAGCTGCAGCCCTACTCAACCCTTCGGCCGCATACGAGATGAGCCTCATGGACGAGTTCACAATAGACGTAAGGGTATTGAGCTGTGCTGTAACCTTATCCGAGACAGCAGCATCTGTATTACCCTGGAGGGTATCTCCCAACTCCTTGACTAGATCCCTCTGTAATCGTGTGAAGTGTGTCAAGTAGTTCAGCGATCGCATGGAAAAAGTCGCTGAACTGAAAATGTGCTTCCCATATCTGTCCATGGTCCTAGAGTCTCTGTTAGGGGGATGGACAGACGAGGAAGATTCGGACATCTCCTTTTTAGTGGCTGTGGCCACCACCATAGCGTCCACTGGAACTCCCTTAGTAAGGTATGACATGTCCTGAGGGGCAGTTATATATTTGTTAGGTTTCCTGGGAACTGGCTCCACTGTGTCAGGTGCCTCCCACACCCTTTGAGCAATTAACTCCATTAACTCGTCGAAGGGCGGAGTGACCCAGGAGGAGGAAGGGGGAGCACCAAATGCCTTCAGCAGAACCGACTCATCCTCAGAAGGGGGTAGGGCCTGCCAATCACCTCTCTGCTTCAAGATCTCCAGGATGTCAGCAAAGGAGACATCCTCTGAGGGTGATTTTGGGGACCCTTCTGACTCATCTAAGTCAGTATCCGATGTTAAAGATTCTTGTGGAGAATCTAAGTGCCTCCTCTTGCACAACTTTTTCCTCGGAACGTCATTGGGAGGGGCATCCAATGAGGCCTCCGAGGAAGAAGGGGCTCCCTCTGGGAGTGGCTGAGACACTGGTGCTCTACGCTTATGTGTAGTCATGGGTGCAGAAGTAGACAACAGACCTTTACGGGAGGGAGAAGTTGCTTCTGCTGACGTGGTTGTCTGAGAAGACAATACCTTCCTCATGAGGTCGAAGGCCCCCGGACCCCGAGCCGAGGAATCCCCCGGTTCTGAAGAATGCGGAAGAATCTCCGACGCGGAGGCCAAGGGCATCGATCCCGAGGACGGAGCCGAAGTGATCCGTGCCGAGGCACCGAGGGGGAGAGTCGGCACCGAAACATCGGTTTGACTGTCGGTCCCGGAGCCAAGGATAGATCATCGGCTCCGCGAGTCCGCTAACGGTTCCGACGGAGTCGAGGTCAACGGTGCCGACCGAGGAAGGGACGGGTCCGGCACCAAGGGCTCCAGTATCATCAGATCAACATCTCCCAGCTCCGAAAGCTGGGTAGGCCTCGGAGGAGGATCAGATGGAGATAAAGGAAGGCCTTCAAGTCTCGACACCAATTGGGAGGAGACTGAAATGAGCTTGGACAGGGCCGTGTTCTCCATTAACTTCTGCACCACACGATCTACGTCGGTGTCGGAGAGAGGCCTGGAAGATCGGGTCGAAGGAACAGAGGACGGTGCCGACCTCAATAAAGCAGGAGGTGGAAGCTCCGTCATCGGTTCCAAGACTCGAGGCTCGGTGACAGTAAGAAGTTCGACCCTCGGCCCTGAAGCCTGTGGAACCGGTGAACGAACCTTAAATGAAGAACTCGGAGCCGATGACCTGGGCTCCGATGTCTTCAACTCCTTCGAGGACTTAGAAGCCTGGTCTGACTTGTCAAGCGCCTCTTGAAAGGCAGGCTTCAAAAGACCTCTATCCATAAGCTTCCTGCGTCTATCTGTCATGACCCTTCAACTAAAAGAATGACAGATAGAGCAGTCTTCTTGTAGATGGAGAGGGCCAAGACAGTAGACACAGGAGCTATGGTTGTCAGTGACAGACATCTTTTGCCCACACTGACACCTCTTAAATCCCGACTTGGCTTTTTCAGACATATCTGTAAGAAAAAACACTGTACAATATCCAATAACACTGTCAAAAAAGTTAGATGCAAGTACACAGACACAGCAATAAAAATTGCAAGTATCAATCCTAGTCCAGTAAGAAGGTGGGGTAGGCCCTAAGGAACTAAACTTTATATATATATATATATATATATATATATATATATATATATATATATATATATATTATATATAAGAGAGTAGCCAAAGGATGACTAGACCCACACACGCACACTAAATTTACAATCCCAAAAGGATCAAAAGATTTTTAGAAGAAAAAAAAAGTAAGAATTTAGCTTATCTTCCCAAGTTGGTCAGAGCTCTTCAAAAACGATGCGATTGGTTGCAGCGGCAAACTAGATCTGAGGTAGAGGCAGAGGGAATTGTGGGAGGTAGGTTGGTCTCGAGCTTCTCCTAGATGCAGAGCTTTGCTAAGCGGCCGACTCGGAGCCGAGGATCGGCTCCGACACCCATGTGTAAGAACAAATGGCGAGATTGAACACTCTCACATATCCATGTTAAATGGTAACACCAGAGCTCTCCCAAAGCTTCCCTCATTGTCACCAACACCTGTTTGTCTCAATTCCAAACTGGTACCTAGCAGAGTCTCTTCCAACCTTTTGTTCTTCACCTCATCCATAGTATCAACCACAAATTGGTCAGGGTACCCCCTCTTATTCAACATAGCTTGCAATGTTACACATTCACAAAAAAAAATCCTCCAAGTCAGAGATCATTCTGGCTAATCTAACATATGCCCTTCACCAAGGCTCTCTTTTGGTGAATGGGATGCCAGCTACTATAGTACAAAGGTGTGTTAGAACAGGTGGGTTTTCTATAGAATAGGAAGGAAAACGTTTGGTTAGTTGAGTCCTTCTTTAGTGTCACATCCAAATAATTGAGTCCATCCCTGTCCACACTCATAGTGATCCTCAAAAAAGAGGTAGTGTTATTGATAAATTCAAAAAATTCCCCCAGTTTCTCATCACCGTCTCTCCACAGCAATACCACGTCATCTAGATAACGTTCATAGAGTACCCAAGATTTTTTGTAGCGTGAATCCAAAATATACAGGTCCTCCCATTGGGATAGAACTATGTTAGCAAACACTGGGGCGCAACATGCCCCCATTGCTACCCCGTGGGTTTGCCTAAACAGCTGTCCCTCAAACATCAAGAAATTGTTCTCCAAGACCTATTCCATACAGGTTCTTAATGTGAGAATGGTGTTATGGTCAAAGTCAGTGTTGGTACACAAACAGTGATAGAACTACTCAAGTCCTTGTTCATGTGGGATTACCGAAAACGAGTCCCAAATATCAATTGTTACCATTAATAAATTGTCATCATAAAATTCCTGATTTATTTTTAACAGAAAATCCCATGAATCTCTGAAGAGATATGGGTAGTGGTCCAAAACATGCTTGACCTTAAAAATCAATGAACATAGCTATACAGAATGTCTTGGATGCCTTTGCATTCACTATTGGATGAAGTGGGGGGGGTTTCGATACATTTATGTATTTTGGGGATCCCGAAGATCGTGGGGATCCATGGATGTGGAGTTGCTAGAAATGTGTGGTTGTCCAAAGTAATCTGTCCATTTAACAATAGTTCGTCAAGAACCAGGTCTATGTTCCTATAAGCTAAATTCAACTCATTACGGGAAACCTCAACATATGTATTACTATATAAAATTTCCAATATCCTGTTGATGTAATCATTAACATCCATGATCACCAACCCCCCCGCCTTTGTCTGGTTTCATAATCCTGATCTGCTTGCTGGAAATAATCTGCTGTAATAAATCAATTTCATCTGCAGTGAGTTTATTGATGTTACAAACAGGTGTTTGCTGGGTAAGGCTCCTGATGTCTGCTTCACATAACTTTTCAAAAAGGTGAACCATAGCATGTGTGGGGGGAGAAAAACTACTGGGCCTTTTAAGATTTCATCCTGGAGCCGTCTCACCATTACCATCCTTAAAATGTAGGGCTAAATTAATTTTCCTGCAATAAACCTTGAGTTGTAGTGTACTCTCAAACACATTAGCTTTTTGTGCTGGTATAAAATTTAGCTCCTTCTCAAAAAGATCTGCCCACTTCATACCAATAAGTACTTAACTCAAACTGTAAATTTTAAAATCATTAGCTGTATTAGCCACAATCAGACAACCCTCTTCAGCTTCTAAATAGCTATTGCTATGCCATTCCTCCTGTAAAAGGACTTGCTCTGGTTCCTTCTCCTCTTTGAGTAACTCTGCTGTGACTGCAAGGCCTGTCTGTAATTGTCTTGTACCCCACCCCTCTGGTTCAATAATCTTTGTGACCTCCACAGAGGTGGGTTCCTTAAAGGGTTGACCTCACTGTTAATACCATTGTTTGAATTTTCATTCACATCATCCATTTCGTTACTGGCCTCTCTCACCCAGTAATTACTCTGTTGTCCTAGATGGGGGTCAGGGTAGGCCTTCCCATTATCATAGTCAGTCTTATTCCTAATTAATGTTTTATCCTTCTTAAGTTTAAGCTCATTAATGGATTTCTCAACCTCATCAATAACATTTTTATAATTGTTGAACGTGTGCACAAATAAATCAGATTTGATGCTAGCATCAAGCTTACAAATGTCATTATTTAAATTAGACAATTTTCTGACATTGTTCACAATTAACAGTTTCAATAAGTCACAGCCTTGCCTATTAAAAAGGGCAATTAACTCACGGTATAGCAAGGAGTCCTTGACCAAACCCGTGGTGTACTTCTACATACGTAACCCCTTCAGGACAAGCTCCCGTCTAAGGCATTCATTCAAATAGCAGTTCTCCAGATGCTGCTTCTTAAACTGGAAGACCAGCTGCCGAAAATTGTTGATCTAAAAGTCCAAATTCCCGTTGTGCCCACCAGTCTCGGCTGCTTCGGTTCCCCATGAAACTTCTCTCCCTAACCATTCAGACACAGAGAACATAGTTACGTTCACGCTGCTGCCTGCCGGGGTATCATGCCACTTGAAAACAGAATTGGCGCCACTCCTATTTAAAGGCGCAGTGTCCCTCTGATCACCACCATCTAAATTAGTAGTTCTTTGAGCAAGAGTAATAAAGGAAACATTCGACTGTTGAGAGGAGTCAGCCAAAACCCCTCCTTTCATTCTGTTGATGTTCTGGTTAACAAAACCATCCCCCTTAATAGTTAAGTCAGCAACCACAGTAGATAATGTAGGTACAGACTGTATTATTTGCTGTAAATCGACACCCTGTGTGTCAGACTGCCATTCTCTCCCTTCCATTAACTGAAACCAGTAAAAACACCCAAAATGACAAAGAAAATCAGGAGTTGAGAGATGAAAGCCAGAGACACTCCAGTAGTCGAAATAAAATTCTTTATTGAGCGTTTTCGTCGCAGTGTAACAGACTTTTTCAGAATAAATAAAAACACATAAAAGTAAGCTTAAATACATACTCCTGTCACATGATAGGTTGACAATGTCATAACCACACCCCTTTATTGTAACTAAGTCAGAAAACCATTAAAAACCTACAACAAACTTAATACATATATTCCCATTAAATCACATACAATAAGCAGGAGTATGTATTTAAGCTTACTTTTATGTGTTTTTATTTATTCTGAAGAAGTCTGCTACACTGAGACGAAAGCACTCAATTTTGTTGTTGTTGTGTCTTTCGGCTTTTCCCGGTTAGGGGTCGCCACACCGGAACTCCGGTCCGCTAATGATTGGCAATAGATTTTTATGTGCTGGTTTGCCGGGCCTAACGCACAACCTTCAACGAAGGAACGCCCATTCACACATGTCGCCACACAGAAGACGCCCTAACTGAGAATCGAACGGGCAACGTCTAACTGTGAGGCGACAATGCTACCGCAGCACCGAGACGAAAGTGTTCAATAAAGAATTTTATTTCGACTACTGGAGTGTCTGTGGCTTCCATCTCTCAACTCCTAACTGAAGCCGTGACAAATAGCACAGTCTTCTTATAGATGCACCAGGCCCAAGCAGCAGACACATAGAGAGTGTCCATCAGAACTAGACAACTTTCTATTGCACTTCTGGCATCTTTTGAAGCCAGAAGTCCCTCTAGCTTTGTCTGCCATATCAGAAGGCAAGCACATGCACACATTGTGCACTCAGAGACACACACACACACACACACACACACACACACACACACACACACACACACACACACACACACAGACACACACACAGAAATACACACACACAAAGACAGACATAAGAAAGGGAAAGCAAGTTACAGATATAGTTAGGCGGAATTAAATGTACTAACAATGGTACAGAAGGTTTACCTTAGCGGTAAAGGGGAGTCAAACAAAAAAAGTACCAACAATGATACTGAAAGTTTACCGTAAAGGTAGATAGAAAGTGAAAGCAAGGGGACTACCAACAATGGTATTAAGAAAACACTAAAAATATTTAAAAAAGAGAACTTAGAGGAGCTGGGTAAGCAAGATGGAGAAAAAGAGGAAGAAATAAGTGTTTTTAACAAAAAGAAACTTACAATTCAAATTAAAGAGTTTGCTCAAGAGCTGACAGGAAAAGCACGTCTGGCACTAAAAGCGGCCAATGAGACAATGAGATCTGGAATAATCCTGAGAGGAGCATTATGGGTAAAGCTAAACTCGACAGTTTTTGGAAGGTACGAGCTGAAATAACAGCCGAGTTAGTTCCAAGTTACAGAACCGAACCCACAGTCAAGGATTAAGTGAAGATAGACAACATCATATCTCTTGTTTCACAAAATCAGCACTGGTACCTGGAACTCCAAGGGAAGCAGGTGTTGGGTCCAACATTTTTTTTAATTATCCTTGAATCTTTCTCATATGGAGTCTGGCCAGCGGTATCATGAGGATCATTTATGCTATGAGGCCTAGAATTTTAAGAAACTGTCTTGCAGAAGCAGCTTCTTGAAGAGAGAAATCTCTGGAAATGTTCTTTGCAGTCAGGATTTTGTCTTCTGTGTTTTCATCATACACCCCAAGAAGACTCGTCTTACTGAGGGTATGAGGCAGGACATCTGTAGTTTCAACTTAAAGGTGGGGAGCAAATGGAATGTGATAAGCATCCGTCAGATGGAAAGTCACCATGATACTGTTGTTTGATGAAGGGCTAGGACAGTCTGCAAGGTGAACATTTTGAACTTGGGTACTTTCAGAAAGGAATTTAGGTACAGCAAATCTAACACTGGTCTCACGGTAACCCCTTTTTGGGTGCAGAAACGATTCTGGTGTAAAATTCTTTTTCTTTTTGTAGTGATGGAAATTTTTCTATAACCTTTACTTGCAACTTGTGAAAAAGTACTGGATAGAACAGATGTGTCTAGTCCAACAGATGCAGGGGGATTTCCCTGAAGGGAGAAGGATTTTCTGTCCACTGCCAAGAGTATTTTTACCAAATTATTTTTAGCATGCACTTATTTGAGACTATCTGTGGACAGGCTGCTGGGTTGATCTAAAGCCTGGAGGTCTTTTTAGGAACTGGTTCACTAACCAAAGGGGTTTTATATGCAGTTTTATAGATGTCTTCTAAGGTTAGCTAACACCTGTGGAAGGTGAATACTTACTTGGGTTTTTGAACCTGTTCACCTTACAAAGAATCAGATTGGATGGACTCAGAGTATTCACTACTGTCTGCATCAGAGTCCCTTTCAAAATCAGTGGTGCTCGACTGATCTATTCAGAAGGTATCCTCTAGTCATTCTAAGTAAGAGCACATTCTCCAAGATTAGCTGACTGCAAAACACTGTTACTAAAGAAACCACATTTTCTGTCATATGGTGAAGTTTCTGCTTCTTCTTACTATGAGCTACAATGAAGGACAAAATAAGTGGGGGACAAGTATTACTTCTGGCAAGGGGTTCCTTACCCAGGACCTCTCCTGCACCTAAATGGTTGGGTTCTTCCATACCTGAATCAGGTACTGGAACAGCCCTGGAGGATGTGTTTGACCCCCGTACCATAGTGGGTTGTGGGCTCACACCACAGAGTGATGTGAAAAATGGTAAGTTGTTTAGTGGAAAGCTTAAGGCAACAATAAGATTCACAAACTGTAAGCTGAAGCAGGTTTTTGCACGTTCATAGGTTCATAGGAGACTAACAGGCTAACGGCTTAAGAGCTCTTACAAGCCTAGCCAATACAACCCAATTTTAGGCAATATGTGCCCCTAGGGACAAGAGAATGGCATGGATTTGTGCCTATGCCTTCAGGATCTTGCAGATCGCCCCTGTCCATAAGGGACATAGGCGATACCTTAGGTGTGCATTTGTGATTCCACATCCATGGATCCAAACTGGGTTTGAAGAAGGACAGGAAGGGCTCTGCTTAATGTGAATAGGAAGCCTGTTCCAAAGAAGGGGCAATCTCTAAGACACGTATCTGTCTCTCCAGCATGTTTTGTTTGAGACGCTAAGTTTAGATCCCAAGATCGGGTGACCCTTGTGCTTTTTGACTTGTGGATGTGTAGCAGCTCCATCAGGGCTGGATTTGTGTGTGCCTTGTAGGTCAGCCACAGGTCACCCCTTAATAGTCGGTAGGAGTCATAGTAAAAGGATAGGACTTTTAGTCTAACCGCATAGGACATGTTATTTACACCCTGTATACTTGTGCGGTGGCTCCAAGTGCTGTAAGTACCTAGTCAAGTACATGCTAAATGGCGCATTGTACTCAATTATTAGTCTAATAAGGTCTGAGTACAACAGGACTATAATTTCCTTGGATCTGGATGCTCCAAGGAGTTCCTCATCACTGTGGATGCATTGCAGACAAAGTTCAGTCTACTATCCATCTGTGTACCTAGATCTCTCTGTACAGTTTTTTTCTTTTTTTAGGTGCAACTGGATTTGATTTGGGGGGGGGGGGGGCAGCCATTTCAGGATCCATCAAATCAGGTGAAAAATACCATTCAGAATAATCCACTGACATTATTAAGGGCCAACTAAAGACAACAATAGACAATCTAAACTATGTTTTCACATAGCAAACACAGTAAAGCACACAAAATACAGCAACAATAGTTTACATTGTGCTAAGCTTTGTTCTAGACTCTGCACAGTGTAGAAAACAGCAGCACACAAAGTCACAATACCAAATAAAATGCACTTGTCCAAACAGAAAAAAAATCAAATATTTGTCCTTAAGTCATTATAGAAAGCTTTTCAAACATCATAAACACTAACTTGGAGATTCTCTTGTCAGAAATGAAAAAGAAAATCTCCCCAAAAATGCAAATTAAGTCATTTGTGGTAAAATTGTGATTTAACCATGAAAAACAGCTATAGTAGTAGTATTAAATCAGAAATAAATATCATAAAAATGAAGAAACGAGTGAAAATGCAATATTTTCATGACATAACTTCAAAATGAAACAGATAACAAAACCAACAGGCCTCTTTGATATATATGCAATAGGCAGACTTATTATTCAACTGACACCAAAGTCATAAAACACTTTAGAAAAGTCCCAAAACTGCATAAAAGTAATAGTAAACATATACTCAAAACAATAGTAAATAGTAAATTAGAATTCTCAAAGGAATTAACACTAGTAAATGGCAAGAATTTTAAAATAAAAAGATAACACATATACCTATATAGTTTAAGTGAAACAGAAACAAAACAAAAGTATATAGTACTAACGAGGAGTGAAAGCTCTTGAAGGGTCTTATCTGAGTCTGGAATTTGTAATTCACCCATGCAGGCTGCTGAGGACATTCAACTATGTGAGTCTTACACCTGGCAGTAATAGACTGAATAACTGACTTCCTGTGACAGGGGTTAGGCTTATCCTGATGGAAGGGACTTTGACAATCCCCTACCACAGAGAGACAGAAGAGCGGAGTCTGGGCTCTAGAAACCTGCCTGTGAGAGTTTGTGCAGACACAGAACCCGATATGCCACTGAAGCAGTTGGAATGATGAGCATCAAGTTTCTGGGGAGTATAATGAGTTGTCAAATTTAAAAAATTCCCTACAGAGTACTCCGTCAGAAATATTGGGGGAGTAAATGGCTGTAACTAAGGAAATGATTCTGGGACACAGGGTCTGAATTGTCAGGACATAGTAATGCCTTATTAAGTTTAATTCTACTGGTTACCAAAAAAGCAATTACTAGAAAATGGAAATCAAAATATATATCAACTGTTTCTGAAGTACTGAATATTATAAAAGAGATAAGAACTGGAAATGAGATATTTAGAAAAAGGGAAGGAGAAAGTTACATATGAATAAATGAAATTTGTGGGAACAATACATGCAGAATAATGTTCATGACGAGGAGGAGGAGTGAGGTTTAAGGAAAGGCAGGAAGTGAGCAATTTAGGTAATGGACTGAATGACACCTGTTACAAAGAAAGAAAACACACACACACACACACACACACACATATATATATATATATATATATATGAAAAATTCTCCCTTTCAAATAATATTTTTGTTTAATATCATTCTATTTTTTCTTTACTATCTGCATATAACTTCTTTTCTTCAAGACTTTTCCCTGCCTCTTTCTCTACTATTCCTTCACAAATTTCGTTTTGCTTATTATATATCATCCTTTCCTTCTTCCATTGCTCTCTCTCTCTCTCTCTCTCTAATTTTAAGTATAGCTTTTTAAACTTTTCTTTATTCACCATCCAGCACTTTATCAAATGTCATAAAAATGGCTTTATTGTCATATGTTCTTCCCACAGTTGCTCTCTTTCTTTAACACATTCCATTCCAGTTTTTCCTCAGTCTTTTTAACCTTCATTTGCTCCTATTATTGCCCATGCAGCCCTATGCTTTGAAAATTTGCTTATCTAATTCCATCTATTTCTTTCACATCATTAAAACAAAATAAAATCAGTCTCTTGTTTTAAGTAACCCCATGTTATAAGTATATTCTCCCCCTTTACCTATTCTTAACCTGCCATTATTTAAAACCTCTCTCACCATTTTTATATCATGTGCTACCTTCCCTTTCACATTTCTTAAATTACACTTAGTCTCCCACCACTGTAGCAGACATATTTACTATCACATAGTTTTGAATTCCCACATTTTTTTCTTTCAGTTACATGTGTACTACCTATTCTAAACATTCTTACATCACACACAAACTCTCCCTGCTACCACCACCATTATTTCTAATATTTTAAATTCTTCACTTTTAGTAATACTGCAGTACTGATCATGTATCACTCCCTAAAGTCCACACCACTCGTTCTCCACACCATCTCAAATGCCACCCTTTTCCTTTTATCAATACATCTTATGTCAAGTAAACAAATTACCTCTGCATCTATTTTTCACACCATTCAAATAACATTGTTCTTCTAACATCACTTTTAATGCTATTCACATTCAGTGATACCATACTTATGTTAAACTTTTCCTTTTTTGTGGGTTTTTTCAGTTCATCTTTTGGCCTCCTTTATCTCCATGTCACACTTCCGAGTAGAAGCTTCTGCCATTTTTTTTCTAACTCAGAGCTCATATCTCCCTCTTCTTTATTTGTTTTCCATCTTTATGTGTGTTTTTTTTTTCATGAATTAAGTTTGTGGACTTCAACTAGTACATTTTTTCTATATTTTTGTTTTGTACTTCTTTACCCTCACCCCACCCACCACCCTTTTCCTGTGTAAAACTTGTTCTTCCTCCTCATTTTCCTCACTGTGTCTTTCTTCATTAATTTGTGGACAATTAAAACAAAAATACTCCTCACTTCTACATTTCCTGCAACATGGTTTACAGTTTTTTCCTAGAATGTCCAAACTCCCCACACTAAACACACCTTCTTTTTGTACAACCCTGGATTAAATGTGATTGTTCCCCACAGAAAAAAAAGCAAAAACAAAAACATACTTTTCGCAGCCCTCAGTACTTACTTAGCACTTCCTTTTTTCCCCATTTACTATTTTCACATTAGGCACATGCTATAAATAGAAGTTATGTCCTTACCATAACGTTCCATGTGGAGTGTTCATCTCGCCTTTGTTCTTACACCTGGGTTCGGAGCCGATCCTCGGCTCCGTGTCGCCTGGCAAAGCTCTGCATCGAGAAGAAGCTTGAGACCAACCTATCTCCCACAATCCCCCTCTGCCTTTACCTCAGATCTAGTTTGCAAACAAACCAGAACTCAACGGGAGTGAACATAACACATTCATGCAAAGCATAGCTGAAACACAGCCACAACAACTGAACAAAGGCAGAAGCGGGAGAACCAAACCAGACACCTAAACTGGACGTTCTTCCTGAGGGAGGGAGGGTGGGAATGTAAGAACAAAGGCAAGATGAACACTCCACATGGAACGTTATGGTAAGGACATAACTTCTATATGTGAGAGTGTTCAATCTCGCCGTTTGTTCTTACACCTTGGTAGCGTCCCTAGCTCCATGTTCCTGAGGAACTCAAGGGAGAACGTTCCTGAGCACAGTGGAACCAAAGGTTGCCCTGTCCCTGGAAACCCTATCAACTTTGTAATGAGTAATGAATGTATGTGGCTTAGACCAAGTGGCAGCCGCACAAATAGTGTCCAATGGTAGGCGGGCTGCATGAGCCAGGGATGTAGATATTGATCTTGTAGAATGCCCTTTGGGCTTGACAGGTAAACTCTGCTCAGAGGCAGTATAAACAAAAATAATACAATCGGAAAGCCATTTGGAAAGGGTTTGTTTTGTAACTGCCATGCCCTTTCTGCTGTCTGCAAAGGCTATAAAGAGCTGATCTGTTTTTCTGTGATCCTTTGTTCTATCCAAGTAAAACCTGAGTTGTCTATGAACATCTAACTTGTGTAGCATATATTCCAACTTATTGGAATGGTTCTTGAAAAAAGTGGGGAGCTCAATGGACTGATTAATATTATTGACGGAGCAAACTTTGGGAAGAAAGGATGGATTAGTGCGAAGAGATACTCTATCAGGGTGAAAGATCAAATATGGGTGTTTAACGGAAAGAGCTTGAAGTTCCGATACCCGTCTGGCTGATGTGATAGCTACCAGAAAAAGGGTTTTCCATGACAAAAACTTCAGAGAACAGGAAGAGGCTGGTTCAAAGGGTGGTAGCATTAGCTGTGATAATAGAAGGTTCAAATTCCAAGGTGATGTAGGAATTCTAACTGGTGGCCTAATATGGAAAGATCCTTTTAGAAAGGCCTTACAAAGTCTATGAGCCATAATAGGAGCCCCATTTTCTCCCACATGAAAGTTTGAAATGGCAGCCAATTGCACTCTCAAAGTGGCAGAGGAAGCTCCTTGGTGGAATAGTTCGGATAAAAACTCCAAGACTCTGTTAAGAGGGGCTACTACGGGATCCAATTGTTGTGTAGTTGCCCAGTGTACAAAACGCTTCCATTTACTAGTGTAAATCTTTGTAGTGGAAGCTTTATGAGAAGCCACTAGAATATTTTGAACTGCAGGGGAAAGAAGATCAGACCTGGCTAAGAAGGGAAGCGGAGCAGCCAAGCTGCTAGTCTGAGGGAGAGGAGCGACGGGTGGGGAGCCCCTGACGAGTGGGTCAGCACATCCGGTTCCAGGTCCAAGATCCAGGGTTCCCAAATTTGGTGTGCTTGAAGAAAGGGAAAACAAATTTGACGAGGCCAGAATGGGGCAATGAGGATTATTGTCCTTTCCAGGTTGTTGGCTTTCTGTAGAAATTTTGCAATCAGGGGAATAGGAGGAAAAGCGTACAGGAGACCCGGGGGCCAATCGTGAACCAGAGCGTCCCTGGGGACTTCCCCTGGAGGGGGTAATAGGGCAAAATAGCTTCTGCATTTGGTGTTCATTGGAGACGCAAACAGATCGTAGCAAGACTGGCCCCACTTGCGAAAAAGTTTCTTCGCAACTGATTGTTTGAGGGACCACTCGTGAGGTAATAGGATGGCTCTGCTCAACCTGTCCGCTATGACGTTGGATAACGGGATGTGCGTTGCTATCAGAAAGCGACCCGTGGACTCTGCCCATTGCCAGATTCTCATGGCCTCTCTGCATAGTTGATAAGACTTGGTTCCCCCTTGTTTGTTTATGTACAAGACTACGGACATGTTGTCCGATTGAACTGCAATGGTCCCTAGAGGAAGAAGGGGAGAAAAGTGTTGCAGCGCTAGAAACACTGCCCTCATCTCTAGAACATTGATGTGCAGATTGTACTCCAATTTGGTCCATTCGCCTTGGACTGTCTGTCCCTGAAAGATGCCCCCCACCCTATCAGGGAAGCGTTCGTGGTCACCATAGCTGTCGGCGTGGGTAGCACAAATGGTCGTCCGCTGGAGAGATTGCAAGTCTGAAGCCACCAAGACAGGTGCGATTTGCAGATGTTTGTGATGTGAATTTCGTGTGTCAGGGGTAACTGTTGGAACGACCATTGTGCAAACAGTAGCCATTGAAGAACTCTCATGTGCAGTCTTCCCAAGGGTATCGCAATGAGGGAAGCTGCCATGAGACCTAAAACCTTCAGAACCAGTTTTGCTGGGGATTTTTTGGACAACAGGAGAAGAGATATATGGTTTTGTAGGGAGGTTATTCTTTCTGGAGGAAGCCTTAGGATTAAGCAACGCGTATCCAATTCTGCTCCTATGAATAAGATATGCTGTGATGGCTGTAATAAAGATTTTTCGAAATTTACGGAAATTCCGAGATGAACACAGAATTGTAGTGTGTAATCCCTGGCCTGAATCAGTCGATGCTCGGTGGTGGCAGAAAGGAGCCAGTCGTCCAGATACGGAAACACCTGGAATCCCAGGCGTCTCAAGTGAGACGCTACCACTGCCATACATTTGGTGAAAACCCTGGGGGCTGAGGTCAGACCAAAGGGCAGGGCTTGAAACTGAAAGTGACTGGCTCCCAGCCGGAAGCGCAAGTGATCCCTGGACGCCCTGGCCATTTTGATGTGGTAGTACGCGTCCTTTAGATCTATTGAGCACATCCAGTCATCCTTCTGTAAGAATGGAAGGATCGATTGAAGCGTGACCATCCAGAACTTTTCTTTCTTGATGAAGGTATTGAGTTTGCTTAGGTCCAGAATTGGCCTCCAGTCCCCTGTCTTTTTTGGAACTAAAAAGAACCTTGAGTAAGTTCCGAATCCTCTTTGGTCCACTGGGACTGGTTGGATGACTCTTTTTTCTAGCAGCTTTGAAATTTCTATAGCTGCAGGGCCTCGCAGATGGGGCAGTACATCTGGGAGTCTTTTCTGCGGAAATGGGGGCAATAGGAAAGGAATTTTGTAACCTCTGGTAACAATGCTTTTTACCCAATTGTCTGATGTAAGACTTTGCCAGGCCTAAGGGTATAAAGCTAAGCGACCCCCGACTGCCTCCAGAGCAGGACAGTCGGGCCTCCTCTCAGGAGTGCTGGAAAGGTTTCCCGGGGAGTGTATCCCTGTCACCTTGGTTTTGCAGACCCCCTCTGCCGCCAGGGCGACGTCTTCCACCTCTGCCCCCTCCTCTGCCTCTAGAGGGGGCATCACCCTGTGTGCCTGGGAAAGAGCCTTGGGGTTTTCGAAACCACATTTTTCCACCACGTTGCCCTTTGGGGTACGGTCTGGATGGGATGGAAAAATGGACTCCGACAGCAGACAGAGTCTTTCCCTCTTGCTCACACCGGGTAAGGGTCTCCTTTACTTTTGGGCCAAAAAGAGTGGCACCATCAAATGGGGCGTTAGTAAAGGAAGACTTGAAGGCTTCCGCAAAGGAACATAAGCGCATCCAGGATTGTCTACGAAGAGCAATCGCTGAAGCCGCAGCCCTACTCGATCCTTCGGTTGCATATGAGATCAGCCTCATGGACGAGTTCACAATAGATGTAAGGGTATTGAGTTGTGCTGTAACTTTCTCCGAAACAGCAGCATCTGTAGTACCCTGGAGGGTATCTCCCAACTCTTTGATTAGATCCCTCTGTAACCATGTGAAATGGGTCAAATAGTTCAGGGATCGCATGGAAAAGGCCGCTGAACTAAAAATGCGCTTCCCATACCTGTCCATAGTCCTAGAATCTCTGTTAGGCGGATGGACAGATGAGGAAGATTCAGACATCTCCTTTTTCGTGGCCACTGCCACCACCATAGCGTCCACTGGAACTCCCTTTGTGAGATAAGCCTTGTCTTGTGGGGCAGTAATATATTTATTAGGCTTTCTAGGGACTGGCTCCACTGTGTCAGGTGTCTCCCACGCCCTTCGAGCAATCAGTTCCATGAACTCATCGAAGGGCGGAGTGACCCAGGAGGAGGAAGGGCGAGCACCGAATGCCTTCAGCAAGACTGACTCATCCTCAGAAGGGGGTAGGGCTTGCCAATCACCTCTCTGTTTTAGGATCTCCAGGATGTCAGAAAAGGAGACATCCTCTGAGGGTGATTTTGGGGACCCTTCTGACTCATCTAAGTCAGTGTCCGATGTCAAGGATTCTTGTGGAGAATCCAAGTGTCTCCTCTTACACAATCTTTTCCTCGGGGGGAGCATCCGATGAAGCCTCCGAGGAAGAGGGGGCACCCTCTGGGGGTGGCTGAGACACTGGTGCTCGACGCTTAGATGTAGCCGTGGGTGCAGAGGAGGATAACGGACCCTTATGGGAAGGAGAAGCTGTTTCTGCTGAAGTGGTTGTCTGAGTCGACAACACCTTCCTCATGAGGTCGAAGGCCCCCGGGTCCCAAGTCGAGGAATCCCTCGGTTCCGAAGAAAACTGAGGAATACCCGAGACAGGAACTGATGGCATCTACCCCGAGGACGGAGCCGAGTCGATCCGAGCCGAGGCTCCGAGAGGGAGAGTCGGAACCGAAATGTCGGTCCGACTCTCGGTCCCCGATCCAAGGATGGATCTTCGGCTCCGCGATTCCGGTAATGGGTCCGTCGGAGTTGAGGTGAACGGTGCCGACCGAGAAAAAGACGGTTCCGGCACCGAGGGCTCCACAATCATCAGATCAGCCTCTCCCGGCTCCGAAGACTGGATAGGCCTCGGAGGAGGAACAGATGGAGATAAGGGAAGGCCTTCGAGTCTCGACACCAACTGGGAGGAGACAGAGATGAGTTTGGACAAGGCCGTATTCTCCATCAATTTCTGCACCACGCGGTCTACATCGGTGTCGGAGAGGGGCCTAGAAGAACGTGTCGAAGGAATCGAAGATGGAGCCGACCTCAAAAGTACAGGAGGAGGGAGCTCCGTCACCGGTTCCAAGACTCGCGGCTCGGTAACTGACAAAAGTTCAACACTCGGCCCCGAGGTCTGTGGAACCGGTGAGCGAACTTTAAATGAAGAGCTCGGAGCCGATGACATGGGCTCCGACGTCTTCGATTCCTTCGAGGATTTAGATGTTTGGTCCGATGCATCCAGAGCCTCTTGGAATGCAGGCTTCAAAAGGCCTCTATCCATAAGTTTCCTGCGCCTATCTGTCATGACCCTTCCACTGAAAGAATGACAGATGGAGCAGTCTTCTTGCAGATGGAGAGGGCCAAGACAGTAGACGCAGGAACTATGATTATCTGTGACAGACATTTTCTGTCCACATTGGCACCGTTTGAAGCCTGATTTAGCTTTTTCAGGCATGATAACAGTACAGTCAAATCCAAAAAGTTAAACAGTGTAATAGCCAGTAATAAAGTCAAATCCAGTAATATAAGTCAAATCCGGTAGTTAAAGTCAGTCCAGAAGTAATGAAGGATATAAAGTTTAAAGGGTGGGGTAGGCCCTGAGGGAACTAACTTTAAATAAGTATATAAAATTTATATACGTACTCGAGAAAGCCCTCGACTCACTACACACACACACACAACAACTTTAAGTAAGGAAGAAGAGAAAAATTATCCAAAAAAAAATTAGATAAATACAATCTTAGCTTTGAGGTGGTCCGAGCTCATCAAAAATGATGCGAACATTGCAGCGGCAAACTAGATCTGAGGTAAAGGCAGAGGGGGATTGTGGGAGATAGGCTGGTCTCGAGCTTCTTCTCGATGCAGAGCTTTGCCAAGCGGCCGACACGGAGCCGAGGATCGGCTCCGAACCCAGGTGTAAGAACAAACGGCGAGATTGAACACTCTCACATCTTGTTATTTTCTGTTTGCAAAGTTACGTAAACTTCCCATCCCCCAGTCCATACTTCTCTGTCATCCACAACTTCTTTAACATTATGCACATCCTGACATAAGCTTAGAAAAAAACAAATTCATTATCGTCTATCGCAATTGTCCTAAAATGTAACAACAGTCTTCTTTTTAAATGTACATTTCAATTCTGATATAGTCCTTTCAACATTAATTATCAACTTTTTCTGCTAATGAAAATGTTTCAAAAATTGTTTCACTGATAGGTTCAGTTTCTATATGTACTAATGCCTTAATGTCTGACAAACTGAATCCTAAAGGCATAACAACATTGTCTGAAACAAAATACCTATTTATTTGCTGTTCATGCTTTGTTTTTACCTGCACAACAAGCCTTTTCCTTCCAGGTCTCAAACAGCTCCAGTCCATCTCCTCTGCACCCGCACATTGTTTTCTTTCTACAGTCTTTCAATGGACCCTGCTACTGCTGCTGCATGTCTTTACTCTGGAAACACTTCTGGCTGTAGCTTTCTTCTTACTGCTCTCTTTTCCTGAAGCCCAACACAGAGTATGCCCTTAAATTCAGTTACTTCACTGGCCAGCCATGTCTGCTCTGTATCCACGCCATCATTCGCTGCATCCTTCCGTCTTTCTGTTATCTCCTCACTGCCACATATTTTGTCCATTATCACACTCTACTGCATGGCCTCTGAATGATTCTTCTGATTCTGCTTATTCCATCATTTTTGTAAAACAGAGCCATGAAGACACCCTGATGCCGTGATATTTATCTCCAAAGCATATTTTTCCTTTTGAATTAGTTTCTTTTTTCTCCTTCTCCTGCTCATTTTCATTCACAGCCTCCATCTTAGATTCAGTGATCACCGGTTACAGCCCTCTGACACTACCTACTGATTACCTCACAAAGAGTACAGGAAGCTCCCTGAATGACCTGGCTAAATCTCTGCTTGTAGTATAAATACCCCCTCTTTTGAAAAGAGGCCACTAGCCTAGTGGGAATAACCCGGTTATCAAAAGATAAATAAATACAGTACACAAATAGATAAATAGTGTAAATTCATATTTTTGCAGATGTATAAAGAAGTTCATTTCATACATAAGGATTATGCATGTTATGTTTTCTTCATGTATGTAGCCTGTACACTCTTACTACGTATTATTACTACTACTTGCCATGTAAAGCTTGTACAGAATAGTATTAATGTTATTTGACATGTGGAACTTTTCTTCACAGGCCTCCACTAAAAAGAAGTACTCATGTCCAGTTGGACAATCCTGGTTAACAAAAACAAAATAAAACAGAATAAATAAAAATGATGTTTACTTAAACAACTACGCTATGTTCATCATTAGCTCACTGCTGTAACAGCTTTAAGCAATACGGGATAAATATCAGAGCTTACTGATTAAGGCAGAAGGCAGCAGGATCAGAGTCCAGGAATGTTTCTAGCAAAGTCTGCTCTAGACCTAGAGAAGGAATCTAGTAAAGGTGTGCACAGACAACCAAAATGCTGTTTCTAGAATATTTCTAGTTTCCACCCCTTTCCAAAAAGAACCAGAAGTAGCCAAGACCCTTAGGTCCTTACTTTGCCTGGAATTGTTGCGTTATGATAAGAGTAACAAAAATTCAAAGTCAAAGTAAACGTTATTACCATTCAGATCAACAAATGTATCACTGGATGAAATTTCACTGCTTTAGGCTCATGTGCATTGAAAACTGTTTTCACAAGAAGTTAGAAAGCATATAACGGAAGAAATTCTAGACAGTACAGATATAAATACACACATAGATAACTGGACAACCTTTTGGAAAATGTCTTCGCAAAGCAATTCCTGTACCCGCAGCCCTATTCGTTCCATCAGCTGCGTAAGACACGAGGCACATGGAAGAGTTTACGACGGAGTTGAGGGTAGCAAGCTGAGACGTCACTTTCTCCTCCGTGGAATCGGCTACTACACCCTGGAGAGTACCTCCAAGCTCCTTCAAGAGACCTCTCTGAAGCCTTGTGAAGTGGGTTAGATAGTTCAATGACCAAAGAGCAAAGGTCGTAGAAAGGAACATGAGCTTTCCGTATCTGTCCATGAGCCTAGACTCTCTATTAGGAGGATGGACAGACGTAGAAGTCTCCGACATCTCTTTTTTAGTGGCTGCCGCCACCACCATGGCATCAACAGGTATGGGTTTGGATAAGAAGGACTTATCTTGAGGTGCTGAAATGTATTTGTTGGGCCTTCTAGGAACAGGCTCCATAGAATCTGCTAACTCCCACGCCCTTCGAGACAAAAGATCCATCAACTCATCGAAGGGCGAGACACCCAAGAGGTGGAGGGTCGGGACCCAAAAATCTTCAGGAGCACCGATTCGTCTTCGGTAGGGTTTAGGGGCTGCCAGTCCCCCCTCTGCTTAAGGATCTCAAGGATATCCCCAAAGGAGATATCCTCAGAGGAGGACCTTGGGGACCCTTCCAAATTGGTGTCCGATGTGATGGATTCCTGGGGGGAATCTAAATGCCTCCTCTTGCATAACCTCTCGGAAGAACAGGATTCCCCCAAAGGGGTGTCCTGAGGCTCTGGGTCCCTACGCTTACAGTAAACATGTGGTAGCGAAGAAGATTCAGGCGCCTTTCGGGAGGAGGTGTCCATATCAGAGGTTGTGGTAGTCTGGGGGGAAAAAGCCCTCCTCATGGCATCAAAGGCTCCACGGCTCTGATACGAGGAAGCACCCGGGTCCGAAGACTCCTCCCACATCAGAACCACTGGCTCCGAGCCCGAGGTAGGAGCTGAACTCATCCGTGCCGAAGCCCCAAGAGGAAGAGTCTGAACCGAGCATTGGTTCGACCCCCCCCCCCCGGAACTGGCAGAAGAGTGTCAGCTACCAGATTCCGCCACCGAAGCAGAGGACATCAGGGTGGTCGGTACCAACAGGTCAGAAGTGAGTGTCGGTATCGACAGCTCCACAAAAGACTGAATAGCCTCTTTCGGCTCCGATGTCTTGATTCAGGTCAGAAGAGGAGCAGAAACAACAGGAGAGGACTTTTTCAGTTCCGAAGCTGCTTGAGTTGAAGCCAACAGAATTTTAACAAGTGCTGGATCCTGTAAAAGTCTCCGCACCACTTGGTCCACGTTCAAATCAGAGAGTCTGGAAGCCCAAGAGGAAACCACCGATGGAGCCGGTGAACCCAGAATCGGGATCTCAAGGTAGGAGATACTGGTTCCAAGACTGGGGACCGGCTCCTACCAACAACCTGTACGGTTGGTTCCGATGACACTGGAGCTGAGACCGTAGCCTTTTTTGAAGATTTCGGAACCAAAAAGCCCTTAGGAGCCGAACTAGTGGAAGAGGCTGGAGAAGAAGGTTTTGTTTGTCCCAGAGCAGAATCCTAGTCAGATTGGAAAGCAGACTTAATCAATCCCCGCTCCACTAGCTTACGTTTCCTTTCAGTCAAAACTCTAGAGCTGAACCCCTGACAAATGGAACAAACTGCCTGTAAATGGACCTTACCCAAGCAATACACACATGTGGAGTGGCCATCAGTTATCGACATCTCTTGACTACATTTAGGGCATCTTTTAAACCCTGATTTTGCCTTCTCAGACACTGTGAAAGTCAGCAATGGAAACAACAACACCTGTCAGAAAAAGAAACTAAGCCTAACCGGCTATAAGTACCAAAAAGGTACTGTAATCTCATAAAAACTGTGCAAACAGAATAAGCCTAACAGGCTAAGGGAAATAACAAAAACAGCCAACAAACAGCCAAGAGCCTAACCGGCTAACAAAAAATTGCAGAAAACTGCAAGAGCCTAACAGCTTAGGATAGAGCAAATAAGCCAAACGGCTAACAGAAGAAACAGGGCCAACGCCCAAAAACTATATATATATATATATATATATATATATATATATATATATATATATATGTATGTATATACCAAAATATGGATATGAATCCAAAAACCGGATAAACTGTACTAACCACAATACTATAACAAATCTAACTAACCAGCAAAAAGGTAATTATTCAGGAAAAAAAATAGCTGAAAATATTAAACTTATCTCTTTATCGGCCTGAGCTGTAGAGAAAGGCACAATCAGTTGCAGCGGCAAACTAGACCTGGGGAATGTAGTGGTGCATTGTTGGATAGGGCTTTGGCCTCGAGCTGTTAGAGACCTCGAGCTTTGCAAATTGGCCGACTTGGAGCTGAACCCATCAGTAAGAATGAAGGCGAGATTGAACAACTTCACATTATTAATTTTACAAGGAAAACACAAACTCCGAGATACATTTTCTTGTAATGTCATCAAAATGGCAGAAATGCCTTAAAATAGTTTATTCAAAAGTATAAAAAGTACAGTTTTGTACCTACCATAAATGTAGATGTTTGAGTATCTTCACTGCTGCAGTCATTTTACTTGGGTTATCCTGCCATCAGGCGGTCCCGCAGTCGGCCAGAGTTCCAAAGTCTTGGTCCGGTGTCGGTTGCTGTCACTTCTTCCCTGACGTCAGTGCGTCAGGGGTATATAAGATGCAGCCAATGCCATTTTCTTCAGTTTTTCTTGCCCCAGATGTCAGGTGCCCCCCAATAGGTAGGCAATACATATTGCTAATAAAACATACATAAAAAGTAAAACCAAAATATTCAGTTACCAGCAAATACACCACATAGGTAGTATAGGGTAGAGAAGTGTAGAAAAGTCCCAGCTAAGAAAGAGGGGATAGAGGGAGGGTAACCTGGACTGCAGCAGCGAAGACACTCGAACATCTACATTTATGGTAGGTACAAAACTGTACTATGTTCATCGTGTTTCACTGCTGCAGTCATTACACTTGAGTTGAATCCCAAAGCTGAGGTTGGGTGGCTGGTTCTACAGAGGATTTGGGATGGCTATGAGGCCCTGCAGCACTGCAGTGGCAAAGCCAGCTCTGGTTTTAGAATAAAGAGGCAAGTGATAATGTTTGGTAAAGGTGTGCACTGAACTCCAAGTTGCAGCTTCCATGATATCTTTGGTAGGTACTCCTCTAAGGTAGGCAGTTGAAGTGGCTGTTGCCCTGGTGGAATGTGGCCTAATGTTGCTAGGTACTGTTTTCCCATGGTGTGTGTACCAGAAATGTATACAGTGTCCTATCCACTTTGAAATGGTCTGCTTTGAAATAGCCTTTCCCTGTGATCCTGCAGCATATGCTACAAATAATTGCTCAGTTTTCCTGAAAGCTTTTGTTTTGTCCAAGTAGAAATGTAACTGCCTGTGTATGTCCAATGAATGCAGAAGTCTCTCCCCTTTATTCTGGGGATTTGTATAAAAAGTCGGCAAGTGAACAGTTTGGTTAAGAGCCACACTGGATACCACCTTTGGCATAAATGAAGGGTTTGTTCTTAAAGAAACCCTGTCTTGGTGAAAAATGATGAAAGGCTCCACTGCCATTAGTGCCTGTAACTCTGAGACTCTTCATGCTGAGGTTATTGCCAGAAGCAGAGCAGTTTTCCATGACACATATTTTAAATCTGCTGAATTAGCTGGCTCAAAAGGAGGTAGAGTAAGTTTTTCCAAGACAAAGTTGAGGTCCCAAGTTGGTGTTGGTGCTCTTTGGTGCGGTCTTATGTTTTTAGCCCCTCTGAGGTACTGTTTTAGCAATGGATGAGAGAAAATAGGAGGATCTGTGTTGTAATGAGCTGAGATGGCAGAGGTGTGGATCTTAATGGATGAAAAGGATAGGCCTTTGTCCAGCATCTCAGTTAAGTATTGTAATATCTGAGGAATATTTGGAACAAGAGGGTCAAAGCTTTGAACCTGGTTCCAGGCACAGAATCTCTTCCACTTTTCTGAATTGGATTTCCTGGTGCTAGGCCTCCTGGCCTCCAAAATGACATCCATAACAGCTTTAGAGAGAGGTGTTGTCTGCTTGACTAAGGAATCTGCCATGCAGCCAGGTTTAAGGTTTTGAGCTGGCTGTGCAGGATTGTTTTGTTGTGTCAGAAGATGAGGAATTTGAGGCAAAATCCATGGTGGGCCTTGAGCTAAGTTCTTTAAGATTGGGTACCAGTGCTGGTGTGGCCAGTCTGGGGCAATCAGGATCATTTGTGGCTTTTCTTGTCTGGCTTTTAGTACATTTGAAAGGAGAGGCAGTGGTGGGAAGACATAAACTTTTAGGTTTTTCCAGATGAACGAGACAGCATCCACTTTCCATGCTTGTGTGTGGTAAGTCCTTGTGCAGAATTTCTGTAGTTGGCAATTAATTGGGGAGGCAAAAAGATCTATGTCTGGGCACCCCCATTCTTTTGTTATCATGCTGAATACTTGTGGATTTAATTTCCACTCGTGAGGATCAATGATGTTTCTGCTTAAGTCGGCTGCCAGAGTATTTTTCTTTCCTGGCAGGAACTGTGCTTGCAGATGAACTTCATAGGTTAGAGCTGTGCCCCACAAGGTCATGGCTTGTCTGCAGAGGGGATAAGAATGAGTGGCCCCTTGCTTGTTTATGTACCAGATAACTGTGGTGTTGTCTGTCTTTATTAATAGTTGTTCTGGATGCAGAAGGTCCTTGAAAGCTGTTAGGGCATTTTGTACAGCTAGCATCTCTTTTTGATTGATGTGAAGATGCATTTGGTCTGTGGTCCACTTGCCCTGAATACATTTTCCTGCCATGTGTGCTCCCCAGGCGTAATCCGAAGCATCTGTTGTTAGTGCCTACCTGGCTGTGGGTAGAGTGAAAGGCTGTCCCTTGTTGTGGTGACATGCCTGTGCCCACCATCGAAACTCCTGTTGTAGGCAGGGAATAAGTGGTATTACTGTTTCCAAACTGTGACAGTGTTGAGTCCAAACACTTTTTAGGTACCATTGTAATTTCCTCATATGCAGTCTGGCATATGGTATTAGAAGTATGCAGGATGCCATGAACCCCAAGGCCTGCAGAATTTTTCTTGCAGGGAGTTGGGTTTTTGCTGCCATCAAATGAAAGTACTGAGTCAGTTGTTCTTGCTTGGCATGAGATAAGCCATCTGGGCCATTGAATTTAACCTGGCACCCAGGAATATTATCTCTTGAGAGGGCACTAGTTTTGACTTCTTTTCGTTTACTGTGTACCCTAGGCAAATTAGCAATGTTTTTACAAACGCCAGATGCTTTAGAAGGATGTCCTTGCTCTCTGCCTGAATAAGGCAGTCGTCCAAGTAGGGATATATTTGAATTCCTTTTTTCTGCAAAATGCAATTACTGGTGCCAGGCATTTTGTGAAGACCCTGGGCGCAGTAGATAAGCCAAAGGGCAGTGCAGAGAATTGGTAATGCATTGAGCCAGCTATGAATCTGAGGTATCTTCTGCAATTTTGTCTGATAGGGACATGCAGGTATGCCTCTTTGAGGTCCAAGGTAACAAGCCAAGCCTTCTTGCCCAGCATGGGAAGAAGCTGCTGTAGTGTCAACATTTTGAATTTCGGAACATCCAGGTAAGTATTTAGAGTAGAAAGGTTCAGTATAGGTCTCCAGGCTTTGTTCTTTCTGGGGACCAGGAAAAGTCTTGAGTAAAATCCTTGTCCTTGTTCCTGTTGTGGCACTTTTTGAATAGCTCTCATGTCCATGAGGGCTGTAATTTGTTTTTGTGCCTCTGCCCATTGATTTTGTGGCAGGTCTGGCATTCCTTTTGGCCTTGGTAGAGTGTGAAAGTGGAACCTGTAACCTTGAGACACAATATTCAGAACCCATTTCTCTTGGGTGATTATATGCCAATTTTGTGAAAAAAGTGCTAGTTTTCCCCCTAAGGGAGCTGCCAAAAGGTAAGTGCTTGGCATTTGAAGGGGGAAGTCATTGGGACTGTTTCCTATAAGGTTGTGACTTGTCTTTCCCTCCTTTTGGGGTTGAAGTACCCCACTGTCATGGTCTGTAAGAGCCTTGGGGCTGAGATCTGCCTCTTGGGCATCTGTCTGACACTGGAAAGGACCAATTTTTAAAGGCCAATTTCTGCTAAATCGAGGCGGCTGTACCTGTAAGAAATCTTTCACTGTTTGCATAGATTTTGCCTTATCCTCCATTTTCTTTAATACCTCTTCTACCTTAACACCAAATAAAATATCTTGCTGTAAAGGAGCATCCAATAATTTTGCCTTAACATGATCAGGTAAACCTTGTTCTTTTAACCAAGCATGCCTTTGAATGACAGATCCTGTAACTGCTGCTATACAGGAAGCCTCTAATGAATCAAAACCACACTGCAGAATATGTTTTCCCACTTGTTCAGCTGCATGCAATAAATCCTGCATTTCCTTATAGTCAGGATGTTCTGAGCTTGCAAGCATTTTCTGTTTTAACAGAGACATTAAATATTGTTAGTATTTAAGCATGTGAAACTGGCAATTTAAAGCCCTTACTGCTAAAGTTGCAGAAGTGTAAACTTTCTTCCCCCATCTGTCTAATGCTCTAGAATCCCTGTCAGAGGGAAATGGATTTTTAGCCGTGGAAGCCTTTACCCCTTTGGGACCCTGGGAAATAGTTTTTGGGTCAGCAACAGGGTTTTTATAAAGAAATTTGTGAGAGTCAGGGACTCTGTAATACCTGTCTGGCTAGACTGGAGCAAGGGGCAAAGAATCAGGATTTAAACTGGATTCAGAGAACACATCACCCACAATATCTAACACTGGTGGAATAGCAAGGGGCCTGTGCTGAGGCAATAAAATAAAGTCTCTGAGCCTTTTCTTGGATTCTGAATAATCCTGGCCCTCCCAATGGAAATGCTCCCTCATGGTATGTAAAGTTTCCCCAAAAGAGTAATCCTCATGAGGAGAGGCTGAAGGGATTGATTCTTCAGCATCAGAGTCCTCATAGGGGGGTAAAGGGTATCCCTGGTCTGAAGAGGAATCAGAAGAAATGGAAACCTGGTCAGAGGAATCATATTCTGTATCCTGCCTAGGCCTTTTATCAAGAGGGGGATGGGAACCCCTGATCAGAGTAATTAGGTCTTCAGCCATTTTGAGCATCTGTTTTTTAGGCATGGAGGCCTGTCCAGGTGAATGCTGTACGTGCTTCTTTGTCTTTAATGGAGTTTTAGACTTGGTAGTTGTTTTGATGGTAAGTTGTGAAGGTCTGAAAACGCCCTCAAAAGCCGATGCCTGCTCAGAGGCTCCAGACCCATCTGAGGGGTTAGTTTCCGTAGGCCCAATACCTCGAGTTTCCAGAGGTGTAGACATCTCCACGTGGGAGTCGGAGGCAGCCTGTGGCTCTGAGGTAACGGGAGTCAGGGGCTGCGAAAGCGCCTCACTGAGAACTGGCGAACCGGCGACTGGCCTAGAAGAGGCTTCATCGTCAGTTTTGGACCTCGGATGCCTGTCCTTATCCTTGTCTTTACGTTTTTTGTGTATTCCAGTCGTCGGTTGTTCCGACGGCATGGTATAATTGAACCTTTGGCCAAAGTAATGGCGAGAACAGTCAAACCGACATTTAATTGTGCGCTTGTTAAATCTAGCACAAAACCGACAACTAGTAACGTCGTGGTCTGGGCCTAGGCATGGAATACAGTAAGAATGAAAATCCTTATGAGGTATTTGCTTCCCACAAGAAATACAATTATTAACTTTTACTGACATCGGTCTGAGGCAAGAAAAAGTTTCCCCAATGGGGTACTTAGCTTTAATGAAGACTTCGGTTCTGAAATTCGAGTTCAAAATCTCAGGAGTCGGCCGACCGGCACTTGCGAACTGCTTTTGGTTTGCGCACCGCGCGGCAAGAAAGACTGAAGAAAATGGCATTGGCTGCATCTTATATACCCCTGGCGCACTGACGTAAGGGAAGAAGCGACAGCAACCGACGCCGGACCAAGACTTTGGAACTTTCTCCGACTGCGGGACCGCCTGACAGCAGGATAACCCAAGTGTAATGACTGCAGCAGTGAAACACGACGAATATCACTTTTCTAATAAAATAATTTTTGTGGAAGGTAATACCAATGGAGAACTTATCTGCCTAGTTAGATGAAATGCTTGCCAACTGTCGATTAACTAAAGTCTGTATAGGAGTGCACAATGTTTGGCAGCAAGAAAGTTCTGACATTTTGATGCCCTAGCCACTGGTTTTACTCTACATTCCTCATGCATAAAAGTGTCTAGGGTGTGTGGAAGGAACCGTAAAGCTTTTGAAGCTGGATGACTGGTCTGATCCTTGGCTGGACATACCGTATTGCTTAAGGCTATTGGAATAGTGATCTAATGATGCACATCTTAGAATTTACTTCTTTAGATTCCTCTACATAGTGGAGTGTCTGTTCTCTTACAACACCAACTAAAAGAAGCATGTAACAGAATATCTACATTTGATACTAGCTACCATGGTAGGAAATACTGCAGCAATTACACTCCGATATCTGTAAAAAGATAAATTTATTAAGTGCTTCCCTAGCTCAAGACCTGATCTTAATAGCACTTAGGGATGTTTTATAAAACTGTGTTAAGATTGGGGCTCACTCTAGGAACTAACAGCAGACAGTGCCATCTGGCAAATAATAGCAGCAGAAAATAAGATGCTTTTAAAAGTTCTTAGCACTTCACTCTGCCATACTTACAAACAGAAAGTGCAGCAGAATGAAGAGATTTAACAGCTTTTAAAGCCATGACTTGTACTTTGTTTCTACTTGCTGCCCATACCTCTCTAATATCTCTGATTTTGCCTTGTATTGTGATTTTGGCAAATCACTGAAGATTATAGTCCGTCAGTAATGCTAAACCTTAGCTTTTAAATTTCTTACTGTTCAGAAAATGCATGTTGATGCAAAAACTCATGTTCTATTAACTTTTAAGTGAATTACTACATTTAAAAACTGTTCCTGCTTTTGATTCTTTGCACCACCATTATTTTTGAATTTGTATAGAATTCTTAAGCAAGATGGTGAAAGATACATTGCTATATGTTTCACAACACTAAGTAGTTTTCCAGCTTTAAAGACACTAAACAATTTTGCACTCCTACATTTTTTGTTCTCCAACTGGTAGCACATGAAGCAGATAATGCACTATGCACTACAAAGAGTTATGATCAACTCACAGATTATCATGGGCTCTTGACATGTATGCCAAAGAATCACCTCTCAAGCTTCTCTCTCGATGTTATTTTCATGGACCCCACTTTTCAAACATATAATCAGCTGATTATGATGGGAGACCTAATGTAATCCTTTGTATATGTCACTGAGGAATACTCAATGGCTTGTGTTACATCACCATCCATCTGTAATTCCATTATGTTTTCCCACAAAATATTATACCCTCCTGACTGCACTTCTTAATCCATAAATGTATTGGCAGAAACCTTCAAGAACTTTGGGAATATGTATGTAGTTAAGTCAACACACTAAAGACAAAAAAAAATAAGATTCAACAGTTTAACATTATCTGTTGCTACTGACAAACTGAAATAAACTACGCAGTTAGGTACTTCTCTAAATGAATTACCCTCAAGTACCCCTAATAAAACAACCTGCAGTACAGTTAGTACTGCTTTCCAAAGACATTGGGAGACACTACCTGTAAGAACTTCAATACAGTTTTTGGAGGGGGTAGCAGAAGACAGGCTCTAGGACCTAGGGAAGAAAGAACAGTAAAAAACAAAATTTAAAATTAAAATGCCTAGAATGAGACTGCAAAACAATTTGCAGCTTATCGCATGTTCGTGTGCTAGCTACTGTTTCAACCCAGTCTGCTAGAGAATGATGATCGATTGATTACTAGGTCTGGAAAATGGAGCAAAGGCACAAGAAAATAAAAAAACTTCTTGACTCCCTTAAACTTTTAGCCAGTACTGTTGCTCTGATTGTAGGAAGAGTGGCATTCATGACATTAACAGCAGGTGATGTGCTGCCAAGGTGAGATGATTTGTTTTGTTCAGATTTACTTTAAATATGTTCAGTACCACCAGCATTTTACAATCACTATATCATTTAACAGTTGTGGTGCTGACCTACTATTCTCGATAGGTGGTAAGGCTAATTGTTGTGGCTGTCTGCCTTCTGGACTTTTAGACTACAAGTAAAAATGCAATCTGAATTGTAGGTTTCTTTCTGTAGACAGGACTGTGAGATGTGTGTGGTCAGTTCTTCTCCAGGCAATCAGGAGTGGACTTAAATGTAACAGAACTTCAGTACCTATATTGGATGGTGATTTTACTTTGTTCTTATCTCTTCCTAAATAAATGACCATCTTGGAGATTAAGGACAACAGGTAGGTAAGTAACTTAAGCCTACATTTGATATAAAAAGTTGATTACAAACGTTCATGTGAATACCCCTGGATTTTGTTTCATATCATTGGTCAGTTGCTTGTAAAATGTGTGGTGCTATGGCAAAATGAGAAAGACGGTAGTCACAAAATAATGACAAACATTTGAGATTTAGACTTCCTATCCTTCAGACAACATATGCTAATGGAAAAGTTCATATTCTAACAACTTTATTAGTAAAAGCAATATTTGAAATTGTTCCTTGAGTTTGGACCTTTGCCCACTATTCTTTGTCCCATAATTTTCAGTTGTGTCAGATTTCACAGAATGTCCCTGATTTTGCCTCAAACTTTGATTTAGTCCTTGTGAAATTTGTAGCTTTCTGGCAAATCATTAATTTTATTTATTTATTGTCTTTTCTGATATGACTCAAGGCTTGCAAAAACTACAAGCATGGTGGTAACTCCCTGCTGGTTATTTTCTCCACTCACCCTCCCATTCCTGGGTCTGCTTTTTAAACCTGGTGATTTTTAAGCTGCCCATGATTACTTTAAAGTGAGCTTTATAACTCCTCCCTTTCTACACTGCAGTTTATATCTTGAATTATTTATTTGCCTTTCCTTGTGCTTATTTAAAAAAATACATTCTGCCTCTCATTGCCTGTTCTACTTACTGATTTAGTTGTTCAGAATTCATTATTCAGACAGCAGAGTGGTGCAGCAGTAGCAATGTCGCCTCATAGCAAGAGGTTCTCTGGTTTGATTTTAGTCTGGAGTGACTTCTGTGCAGAGTCTGCATATCCTCCCTGCATTTGTGTGGGTTTTCTCTGGGTTCTCCGGTTTCCTCTCACATTCGAAAGACATAAGCCTGGAGCATTTCTCCCTGGGACTCCACTAAAAACTGTCTTCATTCCATGCTGGACTTTCCTGGTAAACAAATGTTTTAAAAAATTATCTAGCTAGCTGTTGGATAAAGTAATGTATTTTTACACTCTAGCTCTTTTCTGTGTTTTTACATCAAGCCGACAGAGGATTTTCCATCTAGTGAAAGTGGACGGTAGCTTGGTCTGTACAGGTTGGGGAAACACACTAGAGATTCCTGCATATAGTCATGTTATTGGTAGGAAGGCTTATTAATCAGCTTATCTTGTTTTTAGTGCCTTTATAAATTCTGCAGAACTGAGTGGCTCTTGGCTCATTTCTACAAAGCGATGTTCTTTTACCTGAATAATCAAACTTTTATGACCTGTTTAAAGTACGCTGCAGCTATCCTGAATTACTCAATGCCTTTCCTTTAGTTTGTTTGTTTGTGGTAGCATTTGACTTTGGACACTCTTTAACTGTGGTTTTATATTTGGAGGACTGGGATTATTCATCTAGTGGCAGTAGGTGTTTATCTGGTCAGAGTTTGGAAGCACACCAAAGGGCTCTAAGTGTTGTTTTATTAGCCAGAGGGTTGAGTAGCCAGTTTTCTGTATTTCCAGTGCTGATATAAACTTAGCACATTTGCACAGAGCTGCTTGTCATGCCAGTACAGATGCAATCATCAGGAAACATTGCTTATTTTCATTATACTGTGAACGTTTTCTGCTCTGTTTTTTTTTCCTGCACTTCTTTAAAGTCTGAAGTTGCATTTTTAAACTGCTGTAAGGGGTGATGTTCTGCACTGAAATATATTGTATCTCCTGTTTCTTAGTTGGTATTAGACAACTGTTTGTGGTTCCTTAATGCTTAGGTTCAAAACCAGTCATTTTACATTAAGAGTTCCAAGTCTGCACTGTTGTGGCAAGAGAGGGTTGATTTTACCTATATGGGCTGGGAATTGCTGGTGGAAAGCTCAGTGTATGCTTAGCTGACTGGCCTTAGGGCATAGTGTAAAACTTGCTTCTTTTCTGTTCCTATATAAGCATTGTGTTTGTACGAAGCTGCTCTTCGCAAAGAGGAGGTTACTGGTGCCTTGTATGCATGCAATCACCAGAAGTTGAAATTTACCTATAAAAATCAGCTTGGAACTTTACCTCAGTTCAGTGTTACTCGTGCTGTAATTAGTTTAGTTGGTGAGCAACATTCACACATCTAGTTAGGACTATTTATGGGATTCCAGCATGTAGCTCATGAGACATTTTCCTGCAAGTTACATTGCCAAAACCAGAAGGCTGCAGCAGCAATTCACTGTAGAGCGGTACGGCTGTAAAGCACAATCGCTGAAGCTGTACACTCTGAAAAGAGAAGCAGCACATCATAGCAATCCCTAAGGACAGGATACCGCTGGGTAGCTGTCCTTAGAGAGCGCCGTGATGTGCTACTTTAATTTTCAGAGCGTACAGTTGCAGTGACTGTGTTTTTCAGCTGTATCGCTCTACTGTGAATTGCTGCTGCAGCCTTCTGGTTTTGGCAATGTACCTCACAGGGAAATGTCTTGCAAACTACACCTTGGAACCCCTATTTAGGCCTACCTTACCTTATTATAGCAACCAGGACTATTACTACACAGACAGCATCTGATTTAGGCACTGGGCAACATCGCTGGTTAGGTTAGATGCAGATTACACCAAGTAAGCACCTTTTCCTCATCCAGTTAAAAACACCCTCCACTCCAATCCCTTGGAGTACACATTAGGACCTGTAACCACGGATGGGCACATTCCTGCTATAACCACAAAAAAACTGAAATGCCACAAAACAAACCAAACTTGAAAAAGGAAGTTGGCAAGGCGATAATCCTCAGCAGATGCACCAATTCCAGACACAGTGATGCTGATAAACTGCAAGTTAAAATTTTATTTTAAGCTCAACAATAATAGGCTTTTCGTCAGTGTTCCACACCAACTTCATCAGAAAAACAAACAACACATTCCATCTTACACCTTAATAAAAAGCTCATAAATCACATGACTACTTAGCAATTAAGCCAATACATTCACAACACCAGCTCAAACCCTTCCCTGAGGACTCAACCTTACTGAACAAGCAGTAAAAGGAATATCCATACTTTAGTAAGCCATGCTGAAACAGATAAAAAATAGATGAAGAAATTAAAATAAATACAATCTACAAAAAATAAATACAATAAAATTACCTAACCAAACTTCTTAATTTTAAAATACAAGAAATGGATAACATTCCATTTAAGCCTGGATAATGATAAGCTTCTAGTTTTAGCTGCCAAATTAATTCCTTTTGTTCTAAAAGTAATGTATCTGGACCCCCCCCTATTGGAAGGAACTACCTGATCAATGACTGAAAAAGAGAATTCATGACCCGGGTATTCCTCAACATGCCTGGCAAGCGCATTCTCCATCTTCTCTTTTTTGATGGCATAAAGGTGTTCATAAAGGTGTTCCTGAAGTTTCCTGTCAGTTTTTCCCATATAAAACACCGGGCATGAAGAGCACCTAGCCAAATATACCACATGTGAACTGGCACAGTTAAATCTACCCCTGATGGGGTATCTGGTCTCCCCAAAACTAAAAAAAGTCCCTGCTTTAATAAACCTACAGTATTTAAACATATACTGCATTTGTACATCCCCCTGACCGGGGCATGGTTCGATTTCATCTGTAGAATATTCTTCAGATTCAACCCCCTCCTAAACACCACTTTGAGTGTGATCTCAAACTGTGAGTTACCTTGCATGTCTAATCGTAAAATACTCCAATTTTTCTTTATGATGGAGGACATGTCCCCTGCATCAACACTGAAAGTTGTAATGAAACTGCAAAGGTAATTCACATGGGCTTGCATATGGGATGGCTCGGGGTTCTGGGGTGCTACATTATTGCCCAAAATTGGTATATAGAACCCATTCTTCCTCTTAGCGCAAACCTCCTTGACCAATTCTGATATGAGATGGTCCGGGTATCCCCTGTTCAAAAAAAGACCACGAATAAACTCACATTCTTCAAGGAAGTCGCTGAACTTAGACACCATCCTCGCCACCCTCACCAACTGCCCCTTTACTATCGACCTCTTCTAATGGAAGGGGTGACTGCTCTCAAAATGTAAATAACTGTTAGAAAAAGTTACTTTACGATGAATTTTGGCAGCAAAACAGCCTAGAGGGATATCCTTAAATAACTCTACATCTAAGTAAGAGATCCTCTCCTTAGAAAAATTGAATGTAAATTTCAAAAAACTGGTGGAGGTATTAAAACTATCTAACAGTGTCTCAGCCACTTACCGCTCTCCCTGTGGGATGATAAAAATATCATCCAAGAATCTAGTGTAAAGCAGGGTTTTCTCCTGAATGTTAGGATTAGGGAAAACAAAATCTCTCTCCCAGTAAGTCATCACCAAATTGGCAATGCTGGCCCCACAAGGAGACCCCATAGGGACCCCTATTAATTGGTGGAACCGATTGTTAAAGGAGAAAAAAATTACAGGTCAGAATGATGTCCAATAACTCCCTCACCATCATAATGTCCCCAGCAGGTGCCTGTTTGATGGTCATGATAGCTTTAATCCATTCTAACGCTATGGAATGAGGGATGCAAGAGTACAAATCAATAACATCGATGGTCAAGAAATTACTCTCCCCTGTACAAGAAGTACGATTAACCCTCTCAAGAAATGACCAGGAGTAACCAATTCTTCTGTGAGGGTTATGCAGCCAGACAAGGGGGGAGGACTGGTAGTGATGGAAGAGGTAGATTACATTCAGAGAATGGAAAATATTCTGGCATCTGAAACCTATAGGGAGGTACAAGATGGAGAATGCGCTTGCAAGGCATGTTAAGGAATACCCGGGTAATGAATTCTCTTTTTCAGTCGTTGATCAGGTAGTTCCTTCCAATAACGGGGGTCCAGATACGTTACTTTTAGAACAAAATGAATTAATTTGGCAGCTAAAACTAGAAGCGTATCATTATCCAGGCTTAAATGGAATGTTATCCATTTCTTGTATTTTAAAATTAAGAACTTTGGTTAGGTAATTTTATTGTATTTATTTTTTGTAGATTGTATTTATTTTAATTTCTTCATCTATTTTTTATCTGTTTCAACATGGCTTACTAAAGTATGGATATTCCTTTTACTGCTTGTTCAGTAAGGTTGAGTCCTCAGGGAAGGGTTTGAGCAGGTGTTGTGAATGTATTGGCTTAATTGCTAAGTAGTCATGTGATTTATGAGCTTTTTATTAAGGTGTAAGCTGGAATGTGTTGTTTGTTTTTCTGATGAAGTTGGTTTGGGACACTGACGAAAAGCCTATTATTGTTGAGCTTAAAATAAAATTTTAACTTGCAGTTTATCAGCATCACTGTGTCTGGAATTGGTGCATCTGCTGAGGTTTATTGCCTTGCTGGCTTCCTTTCTCACATTCCTGCTATCTCTGCATCCATCATGGTGGACATGGGCATCCTGAGCCAATGTAACAGTTGCCCTATGTACAATGACAACCACTTAATTCTTGAACAGACAAATACAATATGTGAGAGATGCAGTAACACATTGACACTGGAGGTCAGGCTCTCACACATGGACACAAAAAGCAACAAACAGGTTATCAGTGACTCATACACATCACTCTCCACACCCACAAAGGACCACACACATAGACCCACATATGTGGAGGTGCTCACATGTAACTTTCCCAAACCTCAAATGCCTCTCAGGCAAAGTCCTCAGAACTTCTGCATACACACAAACAAGACAATTCCCACCACAGCACATAAAGCCACATCTTACAGTGTCTCAGCTGCCAAGCCCATAAGGTAAAACCCTTCACAACCCAATATCTGGTACTCATAAATATGGGACAGTGTTGCACCCCAACCCCCTTCCCACGTGTAATGTCCTCACTGGTAAGATCAAATCACAAAATGGTCTCTCTTGATATAAAGGTAAAACCAGTCCCCCCCTACTTAACCTTTAAGAACTTCTCTTTACCCCCTATTAAGGGATGGCATAGCAAGTTTCTCAGATCCCCCAAATCCAGAAAACACAGAAACCTATGCAGAGGCATACACAAAAGCCCTGTAAAAACATATAAACAACTGCATAGAAACAGCAGTACCAGACTAAAATAAACCCAGGTCAAACTACAAAAACTACTGATGGTTCCCTAGTATTAATAGGGTGTACAACAAAAGAAATAAAATCTTGTCAAGAAATAAGAGGGAATGTGCACAACAGAGCAAAATGTCCTTCATTAGTCTAAACAAGTGAATCAGGAAACTAATCAAGTCTCTGAAAGCAGACTTTGATGGGTGTTGGTATAATGGTTAAAATATTTACCTCAAAGACACAAGGTACATGATTTGATTCTCGCCATTGGAAAGGAAATTGGCTAGGCTTAAAATGGCCCACAAGGGCAGGTAGCCTATGAACCTTCGAACTATGAAACAAAGCTAAGGATAGCAATTAGGCATTTTTCAGTTCTGTCCGCAGTCATAAGGGCAACACCCAAAAATGTGCAGAATTAGTTGCAGATGGAGTCACCTATACTCTGTCAGAAGATATAGAATCATAAGATCATACGAAATTACTAAGCTAATGTCCCATGGGGCCTTACAAGTCTAGCCAAATTTATCCTTCAGCACCTATTACCCCTGAAAAAAAAGGCTGACTGTTCTAGTGGGTCATTTTAAGCCTAGCCAATTTCCCTCAAGGGTGAGAATCAAACCCTGTACCTTTTGTCTTTGAGGTAAGCACCTTAACCATTATGCCAACACCAACCTCTATAGAAAATCTTCTAGCCCACAAATTCAGTTCAAATTTCATCTCCCCAGTTCTCCCGCTAGAAATACCCTCCACCACTCCACCGCCAATTATCACCAAAGAACAGGTTGTCACTGTTCTCTCTAAAGCTAAAAACACAGCTTCAGTGGGGCCTGACAATATAACAGGTTGCCTCTTAAACAGCTTAAATCAGGACTTATCAGGCCCAGTAAAATCTCTGTTAACCACAGCTTCAGCACTGGTTTTGTCTCGATAGAGTGCAGGACAGCAAGTTATCCCTCTGCATAAAGTGGGGGGGCCATCAAATGATCCAATTAATCACAGACCCATAAGTTTGACTAGTCTTAACATGTAAGACCATGGAAAGAATAATCATGGACCTGATAAATAATCACACAGGAGACGTCGAAATACTAGACCTGACCCAATTCAACTTTGATAAGTCATGCCTATTGAATCTAGTGGATTTCTTTGAGAAAGTCATTAAGGCCATGGATGAGGGTAAAACAGTACATACCACCAACCTCAATCTGGCAAGGGCATTTGACACAATTCCCAATTCAGGTATTATAAATAAACTCACAAAACTGAGCATAAATTCGCATGGATAGCTAATTGGTTTATGGACAGGGCACATGTTTGTAGTGGGTGAATCCAGATCTAGCAAGAGGACAATTACTAGTGGTGTGCAACAGGGCTCAGTGCTGTTACTACTTCTGAACAGAATATATTTCTCTGAAGTCAAGGCTAATGTGGAAGGCCTCTGGATAATAAAGTTTGCTGATGACTGCAAGCTGAGGGCAATCACTGAATCCTCCAATGCTGTAGATATTCTTCAGAAAGGTCTAGATCAGACAAATGATTGGTGCCAGAACCATGGCCTAAAAGTAAATGTGAAAAAATGCATTATCATAACATTTGGGAAGTCAAACTCATCAAATTACATTAGCAGCAGCACACCCCTAAAAGTAAACTCAGAAATTGAGAGATCTAGGTACACAGATACATAGTAGCCTGAACTTTGACCACCATGTATCCTCAGTGGTCTGGAAGTCCTTCTATGTGGCACAACTTATAAGTAAAGGTATGGAATCCAGATCCAAGGAAATTATAGCACTGCTGTACTCAGCCTTCATTAGACCAATAATTGAGTACAATGTACCATTTGGCATGTACTTGACTAGGCACTTAAAGCAGCTTGAGCGACCTCGGAGGTTCCTCACAAAGAAAATACAGGGTGTAAGCAACATGTTCTAAACAGACAGACTAAAAGCTCAATTCCTTTACTCTGTGTCCTACCGACTATTAAGGGGTGACCTATGCCTGACTTACAAGGCTCTCACAAATGCAGCCATGATGGAGTTTCTACAAATCCGCAAGTCAAAGCATGACAGTCCCCAGATCTAGGTTTATAAACTTAGTCAGTGACTCAAACAAAGCATGCTGGAGAGACAGATTCCCCTTCTTTGGAACAGACATCCTATTCACATTAAATAGAGCCCTTCCCTGGCTTTCTTCAAACACAATTTGGATCAATGGATGGAGAATCACAAATTCCCACCTGGGGTAGTACCTATGTGCCTTATGGAGCAGGACAATTTTTAAGATAACTCAAGACATAGGGAGAAACCCATGGCATTCCCTTGCCCTTAGGCACCATATATTGCATAATATTGGGTTATACTGACTAGGCTTGTAGGGGCTCTTAAGTGGTAGCCTAGTAATCTCCTACAAACCTACATTTTAGTCAGACATAGTGGAAATCAGTTCAGCTTTTGGGTTTGATAGAGATACGTAGCTATAAAAGCATAATAGGTACAAGTAACAGTACGAAGGTGACACAGAGTGGCAAGTTTAAGCTTGGATAAGCCAGGATGGAATAGGGTATGGAGAAGGGGCAAGGAAAAGACACAGGGATGGCAATGGCTAATGAGAGTATATTTTAAGAGAAGGAAAGAGAAACAAGATATTTTATTTGATAGTGTAAACACATTTAATTGGGGAAGTAGATGCAAATGGGTAGAATGGGAGGACAGAGGATTAAGATAACAGAGTATGCGAAAGATAAGATTGTTAGACTGGGGTGTGGCATTAAGAAAGTATAGTCGTCCAAATGAACTCACCATAACAGTAGATGTTCTAATAGATCATTGATGAAGTACCTTAAGCTATATGGGCTATATCCTTGTCAGGGACATGACAACTATCTGGCTTTCAAAGCTTTAGAGCAACTTCTACATGCTTAAACTGCCAGTAGCTTCAGTACATCCATATAAAAAGGCAGTTTTGGGTGCCAAAAGTTTCAGAGATTTCTTCCCCAAGAAGGGAGTTTATAACCTTGATCATTTCCTACCATTTTTCCTTTCAATCAAACACAAACCGATGTAAGTATATACATAAGAGCAGATACAGCCACAGCCTGGCAATACATCCAAAAGAGGGCTGGAGGGTAGGAACAGCTACTGCAATAGTGATCTGTTACAACATCAACTGTTATGTTACACTCAATTACACAAATGTACTATGTTTAACATTCAGATAACAGTTGCAGTAGCCTAAGCCATATTGGTGTAAATATACAGCTTAGGAACACATAGGGAGGAGGAGGAGGAAGGAATTCATGAATCCAGGAGTTACTGGAGACAGATCCTAGCAAAGCCTGTTCTGAATAAAGGAATCTAGTTTGTAATGCTTTGTAAAACTATATACAGAGGGACCACGTTACTACCGCCAGAATAAGTCCGGAGTCTACCCCTTTCCAAAAAGCCACAGATGAAGCCAAAGCCCTGGCAGACTGGGCCCCTAACTTTCACTGGAAGTGGCTTATTACAGTGAGCATAACAGAAAGAAATATCATGAGACAACCATCTCATAATTACCTGCTTTAACATTGGTTGTCCTTTTTTCTTACCTTCGTAGGAGACAAACAGCTGATCATCTTTTCAGAAGGATTTAATTCTGTCCAAGAAGCATCTGAGTTGCCTGTGGACTTTTTAAGTTCTGAAAATAATACCGGGAGATTAATAGTTTGGTTTTAAGATGAACTCTGAAATCAGTTTTGACAAAAAAGAAGTGTCAGTTGTCAAAGAAAACCTGTACTTCTAGCTCAGATGTCCTTGCAGAAGTCAGAGCAATGAGTAGCACAGTTTTCCATGTTAAGGACTTCAAGTCAGCCTGATGCTCTGGTTCAAATGAAAGACGTGTCAGTTTGTCAAGCACAAGGTTAACATACTAAGGAGAAGCCACCTGTTTCCTAGGTGGATGGAAATGTAAAACCATTTTCAAAATCTGCTTGAATTAAGGACTGGCAGAAAGGGAGCATTTAAGGGTAGTCAAACAGAAATGGACTAAAGATGAATCTTGAAGGAAGAAGAAAGGCATCAGCATAACAATTCACAAAAGTCATCTAGAGCCAGAGGCAAACAGGTCTTAAAAGGGTCATGGTTCTTACAGTGGTACCAACTAGAAAATGTTTTCCATTTGCAAATATATGATTTTCTAGTAGCAGTATTTTCACCTCCTTTACTACCTGCTTCATATCTTCAGAATAGAGGTGCCTTCTTTGAGAAGGTCACCAAAGCAATGGATAAGGGCAAAATGGTTTACATTGCGTACCTTGATCTGTCCAAGGCATTTGACACAATACCCTACTTAGGCATTGTTGACAAGCTCAGGAGTTAGGTATAAACGCTTATGCCACCTAGTGGATAGCTACCTGGCTTACAGACAGGACCCAGGAAATTAGAATTGGAGAGTTCACCTCTACAAAGAGGCCAGTCACAAGCCTGTAATGGACACAGGCTACCTGTAAATGGTTCATCTCCCATGGATCAGTCCTAGGACTGCTCCTTTTTGGCATTTACTTCTCTAAAACCAAGATCAATGTCAATCACCTCTGGCTGACTTCATTTTGCAAATGACTGCAGATTAGGAGCAGCCATAAAATCCACCACTGACACAAATGTTCTTCAAGAAGGTCTGATGCAGACAAATAACTTGTGTCAGAGCCACGGACTAAAACTAAATGCCAATAAATGCATAATAGTATCCTTTGGGAAGTCATCCACCACTGTTAACTATTACATTGACAATACACCTCTAAGAGTTGAACAAGTATTCAGAGACTTGGAGACACACATAACCAGTAATCTAGCCTTTGGCCATCATGTGTCTACAGTACTATGAAAAATCATTCCATGTTCTGCAACTTTTAAATAAAGATATGTCATCTAGGTCCAAGGAAGCCATTGTTCCACTGTATTCAGCATTCATCAGATCTATCATTGAGTACAATGTCCCCTTTGATATGTACCTAGCTGGGCACATCCAACAATTGGAATGTCTACAGAGATTCTTCATGAAAAGAATAGGCATAAGTAACATGTCCTGTGCAGACTGCCTCAGTGCCATATCCCTGTATTCTGTCTCCTACAGGCTGTTGAGGACAGACCTATGCCTGACATAAAAGGCATTGTCAAACCCTGCCCTGATGGACCTCCTGCATATCCACAAAACAAACAGCACCAGAATTACCCATTCTAAAGACTTAAACCTTGCCTGTGATACAAACAGGATTTGCTAGAGAGACAGGTATGTGTCTCACAGAGACTACCCCTTGTCTGGAACAAGTTCCCCATCCATATGAAGCAGAGTTCCTCTCTAACCCAATTCAAGTGTAATTTGGACAACTGGATGGGGTCAGTAAATTCATCCCTGGTTTAGCACCTGTGCCTGTAATGGACACAGGCTGTCTGTAAATGGTTCATCTTCCAGACCACTGCTTGTAAATGTTTCATCTCCCAAGCCCCTGCTTACACTTATCAAGGGTATAAGAACTTGTCAGAGATTTGGGATGCATGGTTGGGCTTAAAAAGACCCTTGTGGTCGTTAGCCTATTAAACACATCTGCACCTATGAACCTCTACCTAAAAGGTATCAAGCTCTTATCATTCATCCAGTCAACTGCAGTATCTTTAGATTGGGGTATATCAAACAACCCCTGTCTTGTGTGAGTAAATCCAAGCTTTGGGGAAGCTTGTGGTAATTTCCTTGGACAATTTCTAAAGAAAGGAGAACCACTGTTGCCCTGGCCAAAAGGAAGTCACCAACACTATCTTTGGAGAGTTCCTCACAACCTTTATAATGATCCTTTGCATCAGTGCAAAGGGTGGAGAGGCATATAAGAACATTCACGTACATGGAAATGAAAAAGCATCTCTCGCCAAAGCCTGTTTACAAGAAATCCAAGAGCCAACTTTCTTTAAATGTCTGTTTTGAAAAGAATCAAATAGATCTATTTGAGGTGTTCCCCACAGCTGGATGAGTTCCCAGAAATATATTCCATTCATGAGGCATTGTTCTGGTACTTTTCAGCTTCTCAGCTACAATGTTGTGCTCTAGCTCTGAAGGAATGTATGAAGCCTGAAGAGTCATACTGAGCTGGGTTGGTACTTCCCAGGCAATCACTGCAAGTCTGCAAAAGGATAAGATTTGGCATTCCCTTATTTGTTCATGTGCCACATCACTATGGTATTGTCTGTGATAATATGCAGAGGTCCTGGAGACCAGAAATCATTTAAAGCCTTTAAAGCACTGATAACTGCCAACATCTCTTTGACATTTATATGCGTTTATCTGTCCTTGGAGTTCAATAGACCTTGCACTTTTACCCCTTTTGAAACTGCTCCCAGTCAAAGTCCGAAGCATATGTTGTGACAGACTGACACAGAGGCTGAAGGAAGAATGGCACCCCCACCATCAAAAAAAAGCAGTGGTTAAAGGACAGATGGTGAGGGCAGCAAGAATGGTCAGTGAGGAGGTGGACTTTGATCAGGAAAGTACATATATTAGTCTTTTATTTTCTAATAGGGGTTATTCATCTGAATTTTGTAGAGATATAGCTAAAGAAGTGAAATACAAAAGGAATAAGGGTATATACAAACCCATATTACTTAGTGAGGATTTGATTCTGAGGGAAAGTCATCCAAGTCAAGCTATGGATGTGAGCAAATTCATTTGCAATAATATTCCTTTGTACATTACTACATTTAATGGCATTTCTTCATATATAAAGGACATTATTAATATAAATTGGAAACTTATAAGTACGGACAAATCCTTGGGAGAAATGTTTGCAGGAAATATAAAATATGTATTTAGGAAGGATACTTCCTTTAAGGATATATTCGAGGGTTTGAATAGTAATACCCACAGTGATTCTTTAAAACCGGCGGGCAATTACAAATGTGGTAGATGTTCAACCTGCAAGTATATGATTAACATTGACACTGTTGTGACTGTTAATAAATACAATATTAGGATTAGTCAGTACATAAATTGTTACACTAAAAATGTTGTTTACATAGCTGTGTGCCAACAGTGTGAGGGATTTTATGTAGGTAAAACTAGTAGACATCTTAGGGACAGGGTAAAAGAACATTTATTGAGTATTAAGAATAATAAATTAACGAATGCCCTTGCCAGACATGTTAATCAATTCCAAAATCATTCCTTCAAGTTCTTTGGGGTTACCCACCAGCAGTTAGACTTACAAGGGAAATTAACTAAACATAATTTAGATTTGTTAGAATTGAAGTTGCAGTTATTACTTAACGCCAATCAACATCCTGGTTTAAATGAATACACCAGTATAAAGCCCATTCTATGGTTGAACAGCATTAAGGGGTTTTAGCGGGTGTGTATCAACTTGTACACGAAATATTATATCATACTATGGTTTGGTTTCCACTGTTCCCCATTATCAGTTTGACATACATTACATATCATGTAACTGATACATCACATATATATTATATATTATATAATGTTTATATATATTTATTTATATTTATATATTTATATATTATATTTATTCATATTTATACGTAGACTTTTTTATACATATTTATATCAAGTTGTTATATTATATATATTTAATTCATTTTTATTCATATTGCCCGGCCATTTTTATAGTTCTCTTTTACAACTTAATATATTTATATTTTTATCATTATTAATACTTATTTACACACATATATAAATACTTCCCATTTTTCCTTTTAAGGTATCCTACTACTCATATTTCATTTGTTTATTGTTCATGATATTTAAAGCATGTATTAATTTCATACAATATGGTTTATTAGATAGTACGATGTACATCGTACTCGTATATAACTTTGTACTACATTATGGTTAGTTATAATGTCGAATGGCATTGCAGTTTTTTACGTATTGGTCGACAGTTGGTTATATTATATACACACAATTTAATTTATTTAGTGTTTAATGTTTTACAATAGTTATAGGGTGCACGTTTATTTATATTTATATTTATTTATTATATATATACATATTTTTCATAGGAGGGGTCCCTTTTATTCATTTATTTATTTATTTAATTAATTCAATTTAATGTGATTTGGTCTAAATACAGGGTACATGTCTTTGTACTTTTGGTTTCAGCCGATGAAGGAAATAATTAATTAATTGCTGTTTATGATTCACACGATTTTCATTGGTCAATAGGCTCATTTAGTTCCTTGTGCACATATATATAAGGTATTTGAATGTAGTAAGATGTGTTCTGATGAAGTTCGTTTAACGGACGAAACCTAGGTCGACGTTTTATACTGTTTGTGTTATTCAATAAAGCCTTTGGAACGTTTATGGGCCTTGGAATTTTTTGGTAGCTGAAGTTTCGTTGTACTCCACAGCGGCTTTACATTGCTTGGGGCACCTTTTCCAGTGGTAATTCCAAAAGGATAAGATTTGGCATTCCCTTATTTGTTCATGTGCCACATCACTATGGTATTGTCTGTGATAATATGCAGAGGTCCTGGAGACCAGAAATCATTTAAAGCCTTTAAAGCACTGATAACTGCCAACATCTCTTTGACATTTATATGCGTTTATCTGTCCTTGGAGTTCAATAGACCTTGCACTTTTACCCCTTTTGAAACTGCTCCCAGTCAAAGTCCGAAGCATATGTTGTGACAGACTGACACAGAGGCTGAAGGAAGAATGGCATAACTAGTTTGAGAGATAACTGGTTCACTCACCAAAGCAACTCCCTCCTGACAAACTTTAGAACCGGAATAAACTTCTAAGATGGCTGCACATCAAATAACAGCTTGTTTCTAGCTCTGTGTGAAAACAGAAACTTAGCAGAGAGGGTCAGCAGACTTGCATTTATTAGTAAATTTCAGTAACTGGCTAGTAAGTGCAGTGCCTAGATGCTAGGAATAAAGAAACACAGAAGACCTGGAAAAAATCAGCTACAAAAAGTGAGGGAAAAACACTGACTGGGGAAAGTTCTGCAGCGGTTCAGCAAAAAGAAATGCAACCTTCAGACATGACATCCAATAACCTACAAGAAGATATAGGACAGCTGTATACAAACCTGGTTAAACTAAACAAAACATTGACAGAGTATATCAACACAAACGACAAAAGGCTGGAAAAAATGGAAGAAACTTTAAAGAGATATTCAGATCAGATGATAAAGCTGCAAAAATCAGAGGCTGAAATGAAGAAAAGGCTGGCTGAATATGAGATTGCTCAGGAAGAGATGTTTAAAAAAATAATAGAATTAGAGGACAGAGCACGTAGGGAACACCCAAAATTTTCAGCTATACCAGAGAAGCTGGAAGGAACAGATTGCATTAATTTTATGAAAGCACAAATAAGCAACTTGACTGGTATTCCACAGCAGGAGTTAGTTGAATGGGCACATTGTGCCTATGCTCCAAACCTAGCTATATGAAAGCAACCTAGACCTTTAATAGCAAAGATGCAATCCTATCATCTGAAGGACTTGATTCTGACAAAACTGTGGCAGAAGGACTAAATACTTAAAGTGGGAGAGCAGAGTGTTTGTGGAGCATGACTACTCGCTGTACACCAGGCAGAAGAGGAGTAAATTAATTCCATTATTTAGGGAATGTCGAAACACAGGTGTGAGATTCAAACTGCTGTATCCAGTGCTGTCTTTAAGGTTTTCTTCCCTGGAGGGACAAAACCATTTTTGATGAAGTGCATGCTAAGGAGGAAATACAAAAGTTTGTCCAACAAAAAGTGTGCTGTGAGATGGGGGAGATTCTTCTTCTTTTTCTTCTGGTAATGAGGGCCACAGAGAGACTGTACCTGTGAAACCTTTTTAAGTAGTTCAATGGAAAATATTGGAGAGAAGGAAAGGAGCATGAGAGTTAACTAGAAGAATCGATGAAGCAGAGACAGGATTTAGGCAATGGAAAAGAAAAGTAATAAAACCAGTGACTCAGTGTGGGATTACAATGCAATATTTATGTTTGTGAAATATGACAGAACAAGAAAATCTGGTAATACTGGAGTTTTTCAAAAAATTATTGGATTTGTGGGAACTCAAGTATATGCCCTACTTCATGTCATTAATGTTCATAAAAATGCTTTGGGGAGGGGAAGAGAGGGGGGAAAGCTAACTGTAAGTAAAGAAAATATTTTTTCTTAATAGTACTATGTTTGTGGTGTATGATTTTCTTTGCATGCTATTTGTATGCACAATGGGGACTGTAAACATGTGCTGCTGTTTTTCTTTTTCTTTCCTCTTCTCTCTTTCTTCTTGTACAGTTTTAAGAAATATAGGCCATGCAATGCAAAAAAAAAAAAGCCTGGTTAAAAAGGCATGACAAAGTTAACATTAATGTGCTTTTTTCATTCTTGCATGGGGGAATGACTGTATTAATGACCTTAAATTGATTAGTTTTAAGAGAGAGCAAGTACATGAAAAAGAATACTGAATATTATGAGGTTTTTTTCTAACAAATGCATGTATACTTAGTAGCAATTCTGCAGCTGGTCTTCAGGTTTCCATGGAAACAATCTGATAAAGAGAAACTGGCTGCCTGGTTCTCATGTCTCCATGGAGACAATCTGATAAAGAGAAACTGGAGACAGTCTGGTGGAAGGGGACAGGCTGAGGGAAAAGAAAAAAAAAGTTGGCTTGGGCATATTGTTTTCTGAAAGCAATCAGGAGTTTTCCCAGCTGAAAGGGGTTTAAAGATAGGACAAAACCAATTAGACTTGAAGTAAAGTTTTCTCATTTTTTAAATGCAATGGGGATACCAACATAAACAGGTGATTTTGTTTTTTTTTCCTTTTCTCCCTACTTCTCTGTTTTTCTTTGTTCAGTTTTAAGAAACATTGGCACTACAATGTAAAAAAAAAGGAGAGAGGAGAAGTGGAGGCGAGAGGAAAGATATGGTTAAGAGAGTATAATAAAAGAAAAATCAGGGTGCTTTTTCCCACGCTTGCATAAGGAAATGACTGGATTAAGACCCTAGACATTTCCCAGTAACAAGTTTTTTTTACAAAGCATGTAAATGAAAAAGAATATTGAATATTATAAGGCTTTTTCTGGTTAACAAGGTACCCTTAGCAGTTTTGTGCCTTGTTTGCATGTCACTAGAAGACAATCTGATAAAGAGAAAGAGAACTTGGAAAAAGTGTTTACTGAAAGTATTCAAGTGTTTTCTCAGTTGGGAGAGCTATACAGATAGACAAAATCAAATAGCACTTACTAATGTGCATCTTAGCATGACAAACCTTTCTTTTTGGTTAACTCTAGACTGTCTGTTTGGCTATCAACTTAGAACTTTTCTTCTTATCAGGAAGCAAAAACTTCAACATTTGAAGATGCACATAATTTTGTGTGTTACTATTAAAGTTAATAGGTTTTATGGGGTTTGGGGTGTTGTTTATTTTGTTTGAGGGCTTTCAAAAAAACAAAAAAGTTATGTAAGGTGTGGCATAGGCTCAAATGGATATGACAAGAAACAACTGTATAAAAGACCAACCTGCCAAACAGTATATGCATGTAACATAAAAGATGGAACTAGACAGTTAATGAAAAAGAAGTTATACATAAAAGGTGGTAATAATAAATATATAACAAAATGATACTTTCTGTAATGTCTTTCAATCTGAATGGCCTTACAGGTAAATATAAAAAGATAAAGAGTAGTGAACTATAAAATGTAAAGTACAAATACCTATGCTACAGGAGACTCACGTGGAAAGAACTGGACATGTGAATTTGATACAGAAAGGTTTTCAGAATGGTTATTCAGTGGAATATCTGGGACAAAGGAAAAGAGGAGTAACATATATTAATTGCAAGAGGAGCTCCAGTGGTGATAGAAGTGGAAAAAATATAATAATGGATGATATATAGTATTAAGGGGCTACTGGCAAGGGAGGAGAAGGAGGAGAATTATACTAGCATGCATTTACATTTCACATAAAACTGTTATAATAGAGCTTCAGAAAATTCTGGGAGAAATAATCAGCTTTCAGCAATTAATATTACTTATAGGTGGAGACTGTAATTTGGATTGCAACAGTGAAGATGTGTCTGGGGGGCTTGAAAGGGAAAATATAACAAAGGAGGGTAGATTGTTGATGAAATTTATGAAAATGTTTAGCATGGAAGATGTGAATCCAGTATTAGGAGTTCGGAGTGAATTTACAAAGTATTCTCCAAGATACAAAAACTGGGCTAGGCTAGATAGAGTTTATATCTCCCAGGAACATGTGCAATTAATTGAAGGTCTTGAAACACACCCAATAACTATTTCAGATCATGCACCAATAATAATTAAAATAAAAATGTAAGGTAATGAAATAAAAATAAGACACTGGCGCTTTTCCACCTATCAGCTGAAAAGAGAGGAATTTAAGGAATGGGTTTTGGAATTAATTCAGGAGCTACTAGAGAAGACAGAAATTTCTTCTGAAAATATAGCTAGGGAGTGGGATAAAATTAAATTGGAGTTTAAAACTAGGGTAGAAATAAAGGAAAGGGAGATATGGCTAAGAAGTAAAAATAATTATTTAGAGGGACTGACAAAGAATTGCAAAATGGAGAATCTCTCAGAACAAGAAAAGGAGCAACTGCAGAATCTTAAACAGAAGATAAGGGATTACTTCGATAATATGTGCAAGTGTAGAAAAATTGCTGTTAAACAACCGTTTTTTGATAATTATTCTAGAGCACAAAAACTGTTAGCACGATGACTCAGGCAAAAGAAAGTGGAAAGGGCTGTCACCAAACTCAGGGAGCCTATAACAAACAAGATAAAGAGAGACCCTGTACAAGTATTAGAAATATTTTGAAAATGTTATGAAAGTTTGAATAAAGCAGAGGAATATGGAAATCAAGAATAGGTACAAATGGAAGTGTTTATGGAAGAATTAGATATGCCAAGGATAGAGGTAGATGAGGCTCAGTTACTAACAGTTAGGATAGGAAGCGATGACTTGAAAATGGCTATGTATAACCAATCTACAGGATAGTCCCCAGGAATAGATGGTATTCCTGTGGAAGTTTGAAAGCTAAGAGAGAAAAAACTGATAAATATCTGGAAGGTGTTAACAGTATTTTAAGAGGAGGAGAAGTACCAGCATCCTGGAAGAAGGCAGTGGTAATGGTAATACCTAAAGAGGGTAAAGATCCATCAGATCCAGCTTCATATAGGCCCACTTAAATACTAAACCATGACTATAAAGTGTTTATGTCTACGATGACTAAGAGAATGGCAAAAGTGATACCAAAATTGATATGTATGGATCAGTGTGGTCTTGTGGAGGGAAGGCAAACATTTGACATTATTAACAGAACACTGATGATCCAGAGGAAAGCAGAATGTAAGGAAATACCACTGTTACTGGTGGGTCTTGAAGCAGAGAAAGCATTTGACAACGTAGACTCGGACTTCATGAGCAGGGCAATGGAAGCATTTGCTTTCCCTGATACAACTATAAGGTTGATTAGGAGTATGTAAAATCCAAAATCTTTTACTTGCTAGCGCTTTCGTGTAACGATTTACATACACTTCTTCAGACAAGTTATTGTGAAACTTACTGTGAGTATAAATACACTCACATACACACATAATTACCTAATTTGGTTAATTGATTAAATAATCAAGTAATTATATTCAGCCCTACGTGAAACAACTATCAATACTTTACTACTTCACAGCTAAATGTAAAAAATGCTTACACAAACAATAAAATTGTATTCTTATTTAAAACTACTTATTACATACTACTTATAATAGCTTATAACTAATAACTAATGAATTCAGTGAGTTTAAAGGTACTATGGATGTAATCAAATATATACATATATAAATAAGTATATGATACACAGTAATCAACAAAAAAACAAATATTTATTTATTTAATTAATCAAATTCATTTCACCAACCTATCTTTGTTTATATTCATATTTCCATTTTATTCGAATTTTTCTATTCTCATTCAAATAACTAAACTCATTGAAGCTGGATCATTTTTATTGTTATTACTAACAGGTTCACCTAGTAAGAGCTTTCTGTTTTAACAGACATTTGATGGAGCACATCCCATTAATCCCCGGGTACACATATGCATTTGTTTTAAGTTGCCACAGTAGCTCGCATTCTTCCAGCTTGAGGTGCCATGGCCCACCTCTAGGGTTAATTTCTACTTTTTGTACTACATTGAACAAAAAACTGTGATTTTTATTTTCCATGATATGTTTTGCCAGGGCATTAGACACTACTCCCTTAGAAATTGCATACATGTGTTCATAAATACGTTGTTTCAAATAGCGTTCAGTTTTTCCAAAATAGAACGCAGGGCATAGTGTACAAGTAGCTAAATATACTACGCCTTGGCTAAAACAATCACATTTATGGTTAATGTAGTATCTCACTCCTCGAATTGAGAAGGTGGCACCAGTTTTGATATACTTACAATAACTACAGTGACCACACTTGAACATACCTTTGTTAGCCCTATATGTTCTAAGAGGGAGCTCTAATAATGTTTTAAATGAGGGCGCTTTTCTATATACAACCACTGGTTTTGATCCCAAGTTAACATTAGAGTGCAAACCTTGTATTAGAAATTCCCAGTTATTATTTAGTATACGACGGGTATCTGCTGCTAATTCATTATATTGGGTCAAGAAACTTATATTAAAGTTGATATTTCCCCGTCCATCATCTATGTTTATAGGGGTATCTACTGTATCCATTTCACATGTTGTATCCGATACACAAATTTCATTATTTGTCTTTAAAATAGGTCCCAAAAGACCAGTGCGTCTCTTTAACTCGACTTCCCGAATAACTGAGTTAACTAGTCTACCAGGGTATCCTCTGTTTTTAAACATCTCTGCTAAAAGACTACATTCTTCTTTGAAAGTGATCTCTTCAGAGCACATACGAGAAGCGCGCACTACCTGGCCTTTTACCACCCCTTTCTTCTGAAAATTGATTGATGAACTCTTTTGTTCCATTTTTAAAGTTCACTTACAATTTTGATGAGGCATCAATTAACTTTTTGGACATTCTGATAAAAAAAGATATAGAAAAGGAGAGGTTTACTACTAGTATTTATAGGAAACCCCATTATAGCAATTCTTTTTTGCATTTTTCCAGCTCCCACCCTTATTTATATATGTATATATTTGATTACATCCATAGTACCTTTAAACTCGCTGAATTCATTAGTTATTAGTTATAAGCTATTATAAGTAGTATGTAATAAGTAGTTTTAAATAAGAATACAATTTTATTGTTTGTGTAAGCATTTTTTACATTTAGCTGTGAAGTAGTAAAGTATTGATAGTTGTTTCACGTAGGGCTGAATATAATTACTTGATTATTTAATCAATTAACCAAATTAGGTAATTATGTGTGTATGTGAGTGTATTTATACTCACAGTAAGTTTCACAATAACTTGTCTGAAGAAGTGTATGTAAATCGTTACACGAAAGCGCTAGCAAGTAAAAGATTTTGGATTTTACATCGTCTACTGTGCTTTGTTGGATTCACCTTATTGTTTTCTTGGTTTGTGCAACTTTTCGAAGTTTCTTGTTTCTTTATTGTTGATTAGGAGTATATATGAGGGATCGGAGGCAAAAAATTAAAGTGGGTTGCATCTTCTCTGATAACTTCTACTTGAGTAGAGGAACCAGGCAGTGTTGTCCACTTTCCCCTTTGTTGTTTGCATTATATTTAAACCACTGGCTAAGAAAATAAGGGTCTCAGAAATTCAAGGATATAATTGGTATGGCAGTCTATTTGCAGATGATATGTTATACATGACAAAACCAGAAAGGGACATTACAGTGTTGTTGAACATTTTAAGACAGTTTCAAATCTTCTCAGGATACAAAATTAATGAAGCTAAAACAAAGGCAAAAGCGGCAAATTATGTACCCGCATAGGAATTGGCCCAACAATATCCATACTTATGGGGACATGATAAAATGAAGCATTTAGGAGTAGAGATTAGAAATGACTCTGTTGTGGCAGCTAAGCATATGTGGGAAGAGATTAAACAGATGATAATACAAAAATTGAGAAACTGGAATTTCTGTTACATGGATATGGATACTAAGATACAAGCAATTAAAATGTTTTAGTCTCTTTAGTCTTATACACAGGTCAGGCATATTTTTATCCACCACAGGAGCTGCAGATAGCAATTAAAAAAGAGTTGAAGGATTTTATCTGGGAAGGGAAGACAGCAAGGCTCAAGTGGGATAAGCTGATTCTTCCAAAAGATCAAGGCAGACTAGGATTACCCGATTTGAAGGGGTACTTTAGAGCAACACAGTTAAGGCTCTTATACACAGCGTAAGCAGAAAATAAGAAATTATGTACTCACCATAACATTCCATGTTGTTTGTCCATCTCGCCTATAGAAACTGATAGCATAAACTGAAATTATCATAACATGCAACTACATCACCAAGCTCTGCTTCTAATCTGATCTCTCTTACTTTTAATTATGTCTGTCCATGAGAATTGTGTGTCCCTACTTGGGGACACTACTAAGCCATTGTATATAATCACCTAGTTTTTTATAAATGTTTGCTAACTTCTGCTTAAGCCATTGTATATAATCACCTTTTTATTACTGTGTCCTAACTTCTGTGTATATAATCACCTTTTTATTATTGTTTCCTGACTTCTGTGTAATCTATATAAGTATGACTATGTGGAGCTTTTCTCCCCAGGCCTCCACTGAAAATGGACATGCATCCAGTCGGACTATCCCGGTAAAGAAATGTAAAATAAAAATAAATAAATGGTTGGGTTCAGAAAGGAGCATCGGTTCCGACTCGGCCTAATACAAAAGCTAGAGAGCTTCCACTGGCTCAAGGCTAACCCCTATCCCGTGCTGCGCTGGGTAAGTTACCCAGATCCTGTTTGCAAGCGAAAGCAATAGTAGTAATTCTACCTATTCGTAATAACAGGTTGTCTAACTGTAGAAGGAGGAAATCAGAGACTCCAAAACCAATATAACTATATGCATACATATAAAAATACATATACATAACATAGTCTGCCCAGTCCTCCAGGAATGAAGGAGGGGGAAGGTGGTGGGATGCAAGAATATAGGCGAGGTGGACAACAAACATGGAATGTTATGGTGAGTACATAACTTCTTAATGTTATGTTGTCAAATCTCACCTTAATTCTTGCTGGTTGGGACAGCGTCCCTAGCACCTTTATCCTAGGATGGCTCAGGAAAACAAGTTCTTCAATACCGTGGAACCAAAGGAAGACCTGCTCCAGGAGGTCATGTCTACTTTTAATAAGTAATAAAGGTATGAGGCCTCACCCATGTGGCAGCTGCACAAACAGAGCCCATAGGAAGTCTAGCCTTGAAAGCAGAGGACGTTGATACCGCCCTTGTGGAGTGGCCCTTCACTTTGCCTGGTGATTGTCTTTTATTATTAGTGTATGAGCAGGAAATGCAGTTTGTAAGCCATTTAGACCAGGTTACTTTAGAAACTGGCAATCCTTTCCTTTTGTCTGAAAAGGATGCAAAAATCTGGTCAGATTTCTTTGATCCAATCCAAATAAAAGCGTAACTGTCTATGTACATCTAACTGATGCACTCTGTAGTCTGCTTTGTCGCTATTGTTGGGAAAGAACACTGGTAATTCAATAGATTGATTCTGAATGCTTTTGGAACAATCTTTCGGTAATAATGAGGGATTAGTTCTTAGGGACACTTTGTCTTTGTGAAAACTATATAAGGAGGGCGTATAGAGAGAACTTGGAGTTCAGACACTTGTCTGGCGGAGGTAATGGCTACTAAGAAAGGAGTTTTCCATGACAAAAACTTTATATCACAAGATTATGCAGGTTCAAAGGGTGGCAACACTAAGACAGAAAAAACAAAATTTAGGTCCCAAGGGGCTTGGGGTCTGAGTAAGAAGGTACCTTTCAAAAAGGCCTTACATAACCTGTGGGACATCATGGGCATTCCCATCTCACCAGTATGAAAATTAGAAATGGCTGTTAATTGTACCCTGATGGTAGCTGCTGCTGCCCTTTCATCAAAAAGTTTGGAGAGAAACTCTAGAACTGCTGTGATAGGAGCCGTAAAAGGTTCTATATAGTGCTTAACAGCCCAGTAGGAAAATCTTTTCCATTTACTTGAATACAGTTTCCTCAAAGACGGTTTGTGGGAAAAAAACAAGATATGTTTAACTGCCAGGGAAAAATTTTAACAACTGGCTAAATGTGGAATTGGAGCAGCCATGCTGTCAGCTTGAGGGTCTGGATGGATGGATGGAACATTCCCGATGAGTGGGTTAACAGGTCAGGAACTGGGTCCAGAATCCATGGTTCCTCCAGAAGATGGGCCCAGAGAAAGGGGAACCAAATTTGTCAAGGCCAGTAAGGTGCAACGAGTATCACAGTGCTTTTCAATGTGCTGGCTTTCTGAAGTACTTTGTGTATTAAGGGGAAGGGGAGAAAGACATTGAAAAATCCAATCGTGAACAAGCGCATCCCTTGGTGACTTTCTCGGAGGGGGAATAAGGGCAAAGTAGCTGCTGCATTTGGCATTCATGGAGGTGGCGATATGGTTGCAGCAAGGCTGGCCCCATCTCTGGAAGATCTCTTCCACAATTTCTAGTTTTAGGGACCACTCGTGAGGCAACAGAATCTCTCTGCTGAGTTTGTCCACTATCATATTGGATTTGTCCAGGATATGTGTTGCTATCAGAAACTGTTGAGAAGTGACAGCCCACTGTGCTTCTCGACATAGGGGATATGATTTGGTTCCTCCCTGTTTATGTACCACACTACTGACATGTTGTCTGTTTGAATTGAAACTGTTCCTATCAGAGGGGAGTCCTGAAATGCCTGCAATGCATACAGCAACACTCTCATCTCTAGGACACTGATATGCAAATGGCTCTCGTGTTCCTGCCATAAGCCTTGGACAGTCTTTCCCAGATAATGCCTCCCCACCCAATCTGGGAAGCATCCGTGGTCAGTTTTGCTGCCGGTTCTGGAAACACAAATGGGTGGCCTAAGGACAACTGTTCCGTTTGTAGCCATCAGAGAAGATTCTTCTTGCATGATTCTGTAATGATTATCTGGTGTGATAGAGGAAGATCCTGCATGGACCACTGGGCACAGAGTAACCACTGTAGAAACCTCATGTGCAGCTGTGCTAGAGGAACTAGAAGAATTGCAGCTGCCATGGTGCCCAGAACCTGTAATACATACCTCACTTGAACCCTTTTCTTTGATATCAAAATCCTAATTTGATGGTAAAGGGACAGAATTCTCTCGAGGGTAAGTATTACCACCATTTCTGTTGAATCCAACTCTGCGCCTAAGAAAGTAATATGCTGTGAAGGAAACAAGGCAGACTTTCTGAAGTTTATTGTAATGCCTAGCCTGCTGCAAAGAAGCATTTTTTTGTCCCTCGCTTGCAGTAGTAGATGCTCGGTGGTGGCGGTCAGGAGCCAGTCGTCTAGGTATGAAAATACTCAGAATCCTGAATGTCTCAACTGAGCCATAACCACTGCCATGCATTTGGTGAACACTCTGGGGGCTGTAGTGAGACCAAAGGGCAGGGCTCGAAATTGGTACTGACTGGCTTCCAGGTGAAAGTGCAAGTGTCTCCTGGATCACCTGTCCATTTTTATATGGTAGTATGCATCTTGGAGATCTATCGAGCACATCCAATTGTCCTTCCCGAGAAAGGGGAATATAGACTGCAGTGTCACCATCCGGAACTTTGATTTTTTTACAGAGTTGTTCAGTCTGCTGAGATCCAGAATGGGTCTCCAGTCCCCTGTCTTTTTTGGAACTAAACAGAACCTTAAGTAAGTTCCTGATCCAATTTGGTCTGAGGGGACCTCTTGGATGACTCTTTTTTTCTAGCAACTTGTGTATTTCTGCAGTTGCTTCATCTCTCTGACTAGGTGGGGCATCTGAAATGGACTGATTTATAGGAGGAGGAGTAGGAAAGGGAATGTAATAACCTTTGGATATGACTGACTGTACCCATTTGTCTTATGTGATTTTACGCCAGTCTTTGGGTACAGTGACAAGCATCCCCCGACTGCCTCCAGAGAAGAGCAGACAGGCCTCCTTTCAGGAGCGCTGGAAGGAACTGCCAGAGAAAGTATCTCTGTTGCATTGATTCTGCGGACCCCTCTGTCACAAGGTCAGCATCTTCCATTATTACCTCCCCCTCTGCCCCTGGGGTAAGTGTCACCACATGCATCAGAAGAACTTTTTTGGGACCTGCGGATCCACATTTTACCACCTTTCTGACCTTTGGAATAAGGTCTGGATAGGATGGAAAAATGGACTCCAACAGCAGACAAGGTTTTTCCTTCCTGCTCGCACCTGGTCAAAGTTTCTTTCACCTTTGGTCCAAAAAGGGAAGAACCATCAAAGGGGGCATTGGTGAAGGAAGACCTGAAGGGTTCAGCAAAGTTGTAAAGACGCATCCAGGAATGTCTCCTTAGAGAAATTCCTGTCGCTCCTGCCCTGCTCACTCCATCAGCTGCATATGAAATCAGTCTCATGGAGGAGTTGACAATTGAGTTGAGGGTGGACAGCTGTGAGGAAACCTTGTCCGTGGTCCCCAAAGCTATAGTACCCTGAAGGGTATCTCCTAGCTCCTTGAGGAGATCCCTTTGCAGCCTCATAAAGTGGGTCAGGTAATTCAGAAACTGTAGTGTAAAGGCCGCTGAAGAAAAAACATGCTTTCCATATCTGTCTATAGTCTGTGATTCTCTATTGGGAGGATGAACAGATGAGGAGGTTTCAGATAATTCCTCCTTAGTGGCTGCCACCACCACCATCGCATCTACAGGGACACCCTTGGTTAGGAACTCCTTCTCAGTAGGGGCAGTGATAAATTTATTGGGCCTCAGTGGAACAGGCTCCACTGTATCAGGGGAAGTCCAGGCCTTACAAGATATAACATTAAGCAATTGGTCGTAAAGGGGAGTCACCCAGGAGATGGAAGGGCGAGACACAAAAGCCTCCAGGTATACCAATTCATCCTCTGAAGGGTTGGTGGGCTTCCAACCACCCATCTGTTTCAGGATCTCAAGGATGTCAGCAAACGAGACATCCTCAGAGGGGGACCGTGGGGACACTTCTGAATCATCCAGATCGGTATCTGACGTGACAGACTCAGAGAAGTCTATGTGCTTCCCCTTGCACGGTCTCTTCTGAGGGACTTCCTCAGAGGGATACTCTGGTAAAGTTTCATAGGAGACGATGCTGCCCGCAGGGGCTTCCTGAGGCTCTGGGTCTCTATGCTCAGGAGGAGGAGGTGACAATGAGACTAATTGGCGCCTGGGAAAAAAGAGAAACTGGGCCCGAGAGTGAAGCTGTCTGAGGTGACAGCACCCTCTCCATCAGTTCGTAAGCCCCCTCGCTCTGCCCTGAAGAGATCTCCTGCTCCTGAGAGGCAGAGGACTGGCTCCAAAGCAGAAAGGGTGGCTTCGAAGCCGATGTAGGAGCCAAGCTCAACATCACTGAGGCACCAAAGGGTAGAGTTGGATCGGACAACTGTCCATGCTGACTCCCCTCCCCGGACCCGACAGGTGAGCATCGGCTCCCAGACCCTTTGAAATCTGATGGACCCGAAGAGGTTGGAGCAGATGCCAGAACTGATGATTTTAAAGGAGGTCCCAGTTTCAACATTTCCACTACTATCCAACCCACAATCTCTGGCTCTGAGACCACAAGATGGGTTGGAGGAGGAATTGAAGATGGTGCTTTGTCCAGTCCCAATTCCTTTGGGGTTGGTGAGGATAAAATATTTGCCAGTGCCAGTGTTCAAAGCAGTCTCTTCACCACCCACTCCACATTGTCATCAGATAAACTCTTGGAGGAACAGGAGGATAAAGAAGGAGATTTAGCTCTCTCCAAAATGGGTGATCTCAAAGTTGGAGTACTTGACTCCAAGACAGGAGACCATGTCATAATCAACAACTCTACTGGCTCCGTGGACACAGATGGAGCCAAAGAGGTTGACTTTGATTTGTCGGAACCATGAGTCTTCGTTTCCGATGCAGTAATTTTCCTAGGTGGCTCCGAAGCTGGAGTCATAATGGCAGGTCTTTTGGATCATTCTGAGTGGGAAGTAGAGGGAGAAGTAGGCTTGAAGCTATGAGAACCCTCTAATGATTCCTGGAATGGACCTTTTAACAAGCCTCTCACCATTAATTTATTTCTTCGCTCTTGAGAAACCCTGCTGCTGAAACCATGGCAAATTGTACAAGGGTCTTGCAAATGGATGGCACCAAGACAATACACACAGTCAGTGTGTCCATCTGTAAGAGACATCTTTTGTGTATACTTATCACATTTTTTAAACCCTGATTGTCTCGGTTCTTTTGGATCCTTATCTTTGTCTTTCGACATTGTTAACCAGCAAAAAGACAGCAATAAATTTAACTAATCTAACAACACTTCTAGATTAAAAAACAGCTCTAACACACAATGGAGCCTACTAACTATGGTCACACCATACAAGAAAAATAAACTAACACACTGCAAGACTTTTAAAAGAAAGGTCACAAAACCGCCAAAGGACGGGCTTAACTATTTCAAACACACTATCTAAAAAGGAATACTAGAGCTAATTTAACGACAACCACCAACAATCCTATGAGAAAACTAAGATAAGCATAGAGGGAAATCCTCTAACTTAAACGGATTCTCCAGATAAGAAAAAAAAAACTAACAACAGGGAAGGGTAGCGGCCATCTAAGTTAAAACGGGCCACTGAGAACCCTCTAACTTAATCGCGCCTTGCACACACACGCTAGAGATTATGAACAGGGGTTTCTAAATCTATTGCACACTACAGAAAAAGGTTTTATCTGAAAACTATTGAAAAAATATAATTAAATACTACTTAGCAAATGAGTCAGTCAGAAGACATCCCGGTCGCTTGAGCGGCAAATGAGATCTGGGTAACTTACCAGGTGCATCACGGGACAGGGGGTTAGCCTCAAGCCAGTGGAAGCTCTTGAGCTTTTGTATTAGGCCAAGTCGGAACCGAGAACCCAACCAGCAAGAATTAAGGCAAGATTGGACAACATAACATCTGCAATTCAAAGTGGAAAGGAATGACGATGGTGATACAAATGGAAGCTCAAGAAATATGGAGAGATTGGGATTTTGGATGCAGACTCTTAAGGAGAACAACAAAAATCATATAGAGTATTATATTCATAAAATAGCAGTGAGTATTCTAAGAACTAAACCAGCATGAGAATGGAGAAAAGAGATTCTGCCGATAGGGATGACTGTGGTTAGGGATACAGATATTAGGAAAGAGGGGGCTGGAATTTATTGGAGAAAACTGGCAAAGAACCAATGTATTGGGAGCAAATAACTAGAAAGGGAAAGGTAATAGAATGGGAAGAGGCCAAGAATGTATTTGGACTGCAGGTTAGAGATGCCTTCCCTATCAAGGATTGGTATCAGAGTATAGGCACACAGAAAGAAATAGGAGGGTCATAAATGAAAGACCAGCACTGGTAGAGTTTTTAATAGAATCTAGAACAGAAGCTGCCATTAAAAAAGGAATAATTAGTACAGCATATAAAATATTGCATGATAATTATAAGAATCAATCAGAGAAGGTGAAGCTCCGAAGGCAGGAAGATAGGAGGAAGGTTAGGAGAGTAGCAGTGAGGGTAGGAACTTTGAATGTTGGCAGTATGACTGGTATAGGAAGAGAGCTAGCTGATATGATGGAGAGAAGGAAGGTTGATATATTGTGTGTGCAAGAGACCAGATGGAAGGGAAGTAAGGCCAGGTGTCTAGGAAACGGGTTCAAATTGTTTTATCATGGTGTGGATGGCAGGAGAAATGGGGTAGGGGTTATACTAAAGGAACAATATGCCAAGAGTGTTTTAGATGTGAAGAGAGTGTCTGACCGAGTGATGTTTATGAAGCTCGAAATTGATGGTGTAATGATGAATGTTGTTAGTGCATATGCTCCACAAGTTGGGTGTGCGATGGATGAGAAAGAGAAATTTTGGAGTGAGTTGGATGAAGTTGTGGTGAGTGTACCCAAGGGTGAGAGACTAGTGATTGGAGCGGACTTTAATCGGCATGTTGGTGAAGTGAACAGAGGGGATGAGGAAGTGATGGGTAGGTATGGTGTTAAGGAGAGGAATGCAGAAGGTCAGATGATTGTGGATTTTGCGAAAAGTATGGACATGGCTGTGGTGAATACGTATTTTAAGAAGAGGGTGGAGCATAGGGTGACGTACAAGAGTGGAGGAAGATGCTCACAGGTTGATTATATACTATGTAGGAGGGCCAGTCTGAAGGAGATTGGAGACTGTAAAGTGGTGGCAGGGGAAAGTGTAGTTAAGCATCATAGAATGGTGGTATGTAGAATGATGTTGGTGATCAAGAAGAGGAGGAGGAGTGTGAAAGCTGTGCCGAGGATTAAATGGTGGAAGTTAAAAAAGGGTGATTGTGAAGTGGAGTTTAGGGAAGAGTTAAGACAGGCACTGGGAGGCAGTGGAGAGTTACCGAATAGCTGGGTAACTACAGCAGAACTAGTAAGGGAGACTGCTAGAAAAGTGCTTGGTGTGACATCTGGACAGAGGAAGGAGGACAAGGAGACCTGGTGGTGGAATGAGGAAGTACAGGAGAGTATACAGAGGAAGAGGCTGGCAAAGAAGAAGTGGGATTGTCAAAGAGATGAAGAAAGTAGACATGAGTATAAGGAGATGAGGCATGGCAAAGAGAGAGGTGAAAGCTAAGGATAGGGCATATGGAGAGTTGTACAAGAGATTGGACACTAAAGAGGGAGAAAAGGACCTGTACCGATTAGCTAGACAGAGGGACAGAGCTGGGAAAGATGTGCAGCATGTAAGGGTGATAAAGGATAGTGAGGGAAAGGTACTCACAAGAGAGGAGAGTGTGTTGAGTAGATGGAAAGAGTATTTTGAGAGGCTGATGAATGAAGAGAATGAGAGAGAGAGAAGGTTGGATGATGTGGGGATAGTGAATCAGGAAGTGAAACAGATTAGCAAGGAGGAAGTAAGGGCAGCTATGAAGAGGATGAAGAATGGAAAGGCTGTTGGCCCAGATGACATACCAATGGAAGCATGGAGGTGCTTAGGAGAAATGGCAGTGGAATTTCTAACTAGATTGTTTAATGAAATTTTGGAAAGTCAGAGGATGCCTGAGAAGTGGAGAAAAAGTGTTTTGGTACCTATCTTTAAGAATAAGGGTGATGTGCAGAGCTGCAGTAACTACAGAGGGATAAAACTGATTTGTCACAGCTTGAAGTTATGGGAAAGAGTAGTGGAAGCAAGGTTAAGAAGGGAGGTGATGATTAGTGATCAGCAGTATGGTTTCATGCCAGGAAAGAGCACTACAGATGCAATGTTTGCTCTGAGAGTGTTGTTAGAGAAATACAGAGAAGGTCAGAAGGAGTTGCATTGTGTCTTTGTAGACTTGGAGAAAGCATATGACAGGGTGCCTAGAGAAGAGTTGTGGTATTGTATGAGGAAGTCGGGAGTGGCAGAGAAGTACGTAAGAGTGGTACAGGATATGTACGAGGGTAGTGTGACAGTTTTGAGGACTGCAGTGGGAGTGACAGATCCGTTTAAGGTGGAGGTGGGATTACATCAAGGATCAGCTTTGAGTTCTTTCTTATTTGCAGTGGTGATGGGACAGGTTGACAGATGAGATCAGACAGGAGGCCCCATGGACTATGATGTTTGCAGATGACATTGTGATCTGTAGTGAGAGTAGGAATCAGGTTGAGGAGACTCTGGAGAGGTGGAGATATGCTCTGGAGAGGAGAGGAATGAGGGTCAGCAGGGCTAAGACAGAATATATGTGTGCAAATGAGAGGGAGGGTAGAGGAATGGTGAGGATGCAGGGAGTAGAGTTGGTAAAGGTGGACGAGTTTAAGTACTTGGGATCAACAGTTCAGAGTAATGGTGAATGTGGAAGAGAGGTGAAGAAGAGAGTACAGGCAGGGTGGAATGGGTGGAGAAGAGTGTCAGGAGTGATTTGTGACAGACGGGTATCAGTAAGAGTGAAAGGGAAGGTCTACAAGAGTGTAGTGAGACCAGCTATGTTATATGGGTTGGAGACAGTGGCATTGACAAAAAGGCAGGAGTCAGAGCTGGATGTGGCAGAGTTAAAGATGTTAAGATTTGCAATCGGTGTGACTAGGATGGATAGGATTAGGAATCAGTATATTAGAGGGTCAGCTCATGTTGGACAGTTTGGAGACAAAGCAAGAGAGACGAGATTGCGTTGGTTTGGACATGTGCTGAGGAGGGATGATGGGTATATTGGGAAAAAGATGCTAAGGATCGAGCTGCCAGGTAAGAGGAATAGAGGAAGGCCTAAGATAAGGTTTATGGACGTGGTGAGAGAGGACATGCAGGCGGTTGGTGTGACAGAGCAAGATGCAGAGGATAGGAAGAAATTAGAAGTTATGTACTCACCATAACGTTCCATCTGAGTAGGTGTATTCATCTGTCTGCAACCTGTGGGTTATGGATCCGATATCGGATCCGAACTGGCATGGTTTACCAGCTATGGATCCAAGCTCTCAGCTCCTCCCCTCACCCATAATACCCTGCTCTACCCTCATGACCTCAGATCGAGTTTGCCAACAGCAAGAACACCCTGAAAAGGGTAACACATAATATGCAGGAAACTGAAAGGCCAGGGGGATAGGAGGGCGGGATGGTTGCAGACAAATGAATACACCTACTCAGATGGAACGTTATGGTGAGTACATAACTTCTAAATCTGAAGTAGGAGATTCATTTGTCTGCAACCTGTGGGACAGAGTCCCCAGCTACCTGAATCTTGGGCGCCATCATGGAAGGATATTCGGAGCACATGAGCCAAAGGATGCTCTACCCCTAGATGCAAGGTCCAACTTGTAGTGGGAAATAAAAGTATGAGATGAAGCCCACGTGGCTGCTGCACAAATATCATCTAGAGGAATCCTAGCCTTAAAGGCTGCCGAGGTAGATACTGACCGGGTTGAATGGGCATATACACCTCCGCGGGCCTTCCTGAAGCTTGATAAGCCAATAAGATACACTGTGAAATCCAGCGAGACAGAGAGACTTTAGAAATTGGCTTGCCCAAATTAAATTTAGCAAAGGAAATGAACAACTGGTCGGATTGCCTATGACCAGCCGTTCTGTTTAGATAAAATCTAAGTTGCCTGTGAACATCTAAGGAGTGAAGCTTGTATTCACCTTTGTTTTCATATTTAGGAAAGAAAACAGGGAGGTTAATGGATTGATTAATGTTTGCTTCAGAAGCTACTTTAGGAAGAAAGGACGGTTGGTCCTGAGGTAAACACGGTCCGGATGAAAGACCAAGTAAGGAGGTTTAGCTGATAATGCTTGGAGCTCTGAAACTCTCTTGGCCGATGTAATGGCTACTAAAAAGGCTGTCTTGAAAGACAAGAATTTGAGATCCACCGTAGCCGCTGGTTCAAGGGGCGGTCAAGGCCTGGAGAACTAAGGAAAGGTCCCAGGGAGGAACCGCTTGTTTTACAGGGGCCTGAGAAGGAAAGTACCTTTAAGGAAAATTTTACACAACTTGGCTGACATGAGTGGACTAGAGTCATGACCAATGTGATAATGTGAAATTGCCGCCAGTTGTACTTTGACTGTGGAACTGCTGGCACCATCGTTAAAAAGAGTGGTTAAGAAATCAAGCACTACAGGGAGAGGAACTGTGAAGGGATTCAGGCCTTGCTGCTCCGCCCACAAAGAAAACCGTTTCCACTTGCTGCGGTAGACTTTCCTAGTGGACGGTTTATGAGCTGCCACCAGGATCGCCTTTAACAGGGGACGAAATACCGGGAGTCCTGATCAAGAGTGGAACTGGAGCAGCCAAGCGGTCAGCTTCAGGTTGTCCAGGTTCGGAGGAGATATGCAGGATGGATGAGATATCAGATGCGGAATGGGATCTAGAATCCAAGGAGGATTCACCGAGTGAGACCTTAGGAAGGGGAACCAGATCTGTCGAGGCCAAACGGAGCAATGAGAATCATTCTGCAACCCACCCGAGAGGCTTTCTGAAGAACTTGGAGCATCAGAGGCAAGGGTGGATAAGCATACAGAAGACCGGGTGGCCAAGCATGCACCAGAGCTGCTCTTGGAGAACCTCCTGGAGGAGGCATCAGAGCGAAAAACTGTCGACTTGGTGTTTGAGGGAGAGGCAAAAGATTGCATGAAGGAGTTCCCCACCGTGCGTAATATGCTCTGCTACTTGAAAATTGAGAGACCACCGTAAGGGGTCAGAATGGTGCGACTGAGCTTGTCCGCCAGGATGTTGGACCGACCCGGAATGTGCGTTGCTATGAGAAAGCGGTTGGTGGAGATTGCCCATTCCCAAACTCTCATGGCTTCTCGACAAAGAGGGTAAGACCTTGTTCCCCCTTGCTTGTTGATGTACCAGACAACTGACATGTTGTCCGATTGAATCGCAATTGTTCCCAAGGGAAGAAAGTCCTGAAGTGCTAGCAACGCTAAGAGCACTGCTCTCATCTCTAGAAAGTTGATATGCAGTAAGGTCTCTGAATCGTTCCACATGCCTTGGACAGTCCGGCCCGCAAAATGCCCCCCCCCACCCGAGGCGGGAGGCGTCCGTGGTCACCGTGGCGAGAGGGGGAGAAGCACAAAATGGGCGGCCTCCGTGGAGATCTGGGGAGTGAAGCCACCACAGGAGGGACCGCTTGCAAGCCTTGCTGATCGCAATGGGATGATGCATAGGGAGAGCAAGGTATGACCATTGTACTAAGAGAGTCCACTGGAGGATGCGCATATTGAGCCTGGCAAGAGGAAGAAGTGCTATAGCACATGGACCCTAGAGCCCTCAGGACCAACTCCGCCGGAACAGAACATGAGTGGAGAATGGCCCGCACCTGGAGCTGCAGATTTTGAACTCTGTCCGCAGTGAGGAAGGCTTTTAAACTCCTTGTGTCTAACCTGGCCCCTATAAAATCTAAGAGCTGTGTGGGCGCTAGGTTGGATTTCTTTGTATTTATTGTAATGCCCAGAATGGGAGCAAGATGGAGAAAGGAGTCTCGCGCCAATAGTAGTAGATGCCTTGTTGGGGCGGTAAGGAGCCAGTCGTCCAGGTAGGGGAAGACCTGCACCCCCTGAAGCCTCAGGTGGGCCGCTACCACTGCTAATACTTTGGTGAACACCCTGGGGGCTGTGGTGAGACCAAAGGGAAGGACCCGGAACTGGTAGTGACTGGCTCCCAGCCGGAAGCGGAGAAACCTCCTGGAGCGCCTGTCCATCAGGATGTGGTAGTACGCATCTTTGAGGTCTATAGAACACATCCAGTGATTTTCTCCCAGAAGGGGGAGAATAGATTGCAGAGTGACCATTCGGAATTTTTCCTTGGGGACTGCCAGGTTCAAGAGAGAAAGGTCTAAAATTGGTCTTAGATCCCCTGTCTTTTTTGGCACTAAAAAGAACCTGGAGTAGAACCCTGATCCGATCTGGTCTGGGGGGACGGGCTGGATGGCTCTTTTCTTTAGCAGATGGCCAATTTCTGCCAAAGCGGCCTCCCATTGACCGGGTGGACCGTCTGGGAGGGACTTCAACTTTGGTAAGTGACAAAAAGGGATGCGGTATCCTCTGGATATGATCTGGAGAACCCAGCGGTCTGATGTTATGGACTCCCATGCCACTAGGTGCCCCGAAAAACGTCCCCCGACTGCCTCCAGAGTGGAGCAGCCGGGCAACCCCTCAGGGTTGCTGCGCGGGCCATTCAGAGAAGGGTTCTCTGGACCCGAAGTTCCTGGGAGCCCCTCTGCCTCTAGGGCGGCGTCCTCCCTGTCCTCCTCTGCCACGGAAGGACTGGTTGTCCGGAGCAGGCTGGGATTGCTGCGACTTCTGGAACCACATCTTCTTCTGACCCTTTTGGTTCCTAGAATAGGGCCTCTGGGGTGCAGAGAAGCGGATTCCGACGGCAGACAGCGCCTTCCGTCCTTCTCGCTGGGTCAAAGTGTCGAACGGTTTTGCCAAAGAGGGCAGAACCATCAAAGGGGCGCAAATGACGCTTTGAAGGGCTCAGAAAATCGCAATGACGGAGCCAGGCCTGACGTCTAGTGACTAGACCTGCCCCTGCGGCTCTAGCGGCGCCTTCTGTAGCATGGGAGAGTAGCCGCATAGAGGTATTGGTAACTGATCTAAGAGTGGCCATGCGGGTGGAGTGCAGCACTTTGTCCTCCTCCGACATGGACTCTGGGGAGATGCAGCGATTCTTTAATGAGATCTCGCTGCATCCTAATGACGTGTGCCAGGTAGTTCAGCCTTACCGAGAAGGTCGCTGAACTAAACATCCGCTTCCCCAAGCGGTCCATCATCCGAGACTCCTTGCTCGGGGATGGACTGAGGACTCTCCTGAGCAAGTTCCCTCTTGGTGGCCGCCGTCAACATGGCATCTACCGGAGGCCCCTTACTCCAATGGGCACGGTCAGACGGTGGGCTGAGGATCCTGTCGGGCCTCTTAGGGATTGGCTCCACGGTGTCCGGTTCCTTCCACGCCCTGGTGGTAATGAGGTCCACCAGGGGGTCGGCAGGAGGGGACACCCAAGAGGTAGACGGGCCCGCTTCAAATGCCTCCAAGAACCCCCCCCCCTTATACGGAGCATTTCCATGATGTCTCCAAATGAGACATCCTCGGGGTGACCGTGGGGAGCCTTCCCTTCCTCCAAATCCGTGTCTTCCGTGAGAGACTCGGGGGAGTCAATGTGCCTCCTTTTGCACGTATGCTTGCGAGGAACATCCTCTGGGGGGCTGTCAGAGGACTCCTCGCAAGCAGCAACCTGTTCCAGGGGAACAGCTTGGGGCACAGAAGCGGGCTGTCCCAAGGGCCGGATGGTGGAAGCCTGACCCAGTGCAGAGGGAGCGCGGGACGGAGCCGAAACAAGTGCCGGGGGTCCGGAGACCCTCAACAGGGCCCTCTCCACTACATCAAAGGCCGAAGGGGAGCCGACCTCGACCAAAGGATCCGACAATCGGCTCCCCCTCGGATCCGATGAGTGGATCGGACCCGGCGCCGAAGCGCTCGGATCTGAAGGGACAGTGCGCTCCAACACAGACGCCGCCGAAGGACACTGATCCCCCCGGATCCAAGGCTCAGATCCAGGCTCCGAGAGGTCAGATCCGATGCAGTCGAGGGCAGGGTCGGATCCGAAGTACCAAGTACTATCGGCGCCGACCCACCCCCCCCCCCCTAGCTGCTCGGCTCCAACTGCTCCGAACCCGGGTAGCGGGTCAGAGAAGGAGCAATCGGCTTGAAAAAGGGGGTCGAGCTCCCCTGCAGGGGGGGGGGAGGCAAGAGCACTCCCATCTGCATCTGGGCCTGGATGAACCTTCTCATCATCCGGTCCAGATCAGCATCCGATAGGCTGTACGTTGATCTCGACGAGGCTACCGAGGTAGGCCTTGAGTGCCTCCTTGATAGCCTCGACGGAGATCGGGTCTCCTCCTCCTCAGGTCCCGGTGAAAAACACACTGGAGACCGGAGACGAGGAGGAGGAGATCCAGCCGACAATGGAGCCGGGAGAAGCCGCTTGGCTGGCGGGGCGAAACAGAGGTCTCGGCCCGCCGCCAGGTGCTTCTCCTCCGGTCTCTTTTCTAGCATCCCTCTTCTCCAACCAGAAGCGGGAGGTTGAGTCCCAGGAGGAGGAGGGGGAGCCGGAGAGGAATAACCGTGGACGGTTACCCCGAAGGAGCGGAGGTCGGAGCCAAGTCCGCGGTAAAGGCCCGCCAAAACAAGCTTGGACCTCCGCTCCTTCAATGCCCTGGGGTTGAACCCTGCACAAATGGAACATCCAGATGTGAGGTGTTCAACCCCCAGGCATCTAACACACCGAGTGTGGCCATCAGCTGGGGAAAGCTTATGGCCACACTCGGAGCATTTAGAAAAAAGACTTGGGCTGCTCAGACATCCCAAGCTACAAATAACAGTTACTATAACTAAGGTAAGTAACTAAAAACAAAAATCACTCACAGGCCCAACACACACACTACGCTACCAGCGAGGGGAGGGATATAAATTTTAGATTAAACACTAAAAAAAGTAATAATACAAAAAGGGAAACCTACACTTTCTCACAAATCAACCAAAAAATTATTTAAATTTTACAATTTAAATACTTAAACTATCACTTAGCTGGAGAGCTGGAAAAACAATCTGGTCACCATGCGCGGCAAACGAGATCTGAGGTCATGAGGGTAGAGCAGGGTATTATGGGTGAGGGGAGGAGCTGAGAGCTTGGATCCATAGCTGGTAAACCATGCCGGTTCGGATCCGATATCGGATCCATAACCCACAGGTTGCAGACAAATGAATCTCCTACTTCAGACTGGAAAGAGATGATCTGCTGTGGCGACTCCTAATGGGAAAAGCCGAAAGAGAATGATGAATCAGAGAAGCTTAGAAAGGATTGGTGAGAGAGACTGGATAAACAATTCACAAAGAGACAATGGGGGGGGGGGGATATATGTATATCTCTCAAATATGCAAAAAAGTCTAGCAGATATAATATCTTTGCCTGGAAGTGTTTACATGGGTATTTTTATACCCTAAGTAGACTCCAAAGAATTTTTACACCAGTGGATAGCAAATGTTGGAGGTGTGACAGGCAAAAAAAAGGTAGCTGGGAACATATTTTTTGGGAGTGTAGTGAGCTGGTGGACTTTAGGATCTCCCTGTGGACCGCTTTGTCAGAGACGCTGGGTGAGCAGATTTGTTTGATGAGGGAGATTATTTTTTTGAGCTATGATACAGTATCGGAATTGCCTAGACATACTAAAGCCTTGCTGAGTCTAATTATGCTTGCTGCCAAAAAAAGCAATTACTAGAAAATGAAAATCAAAGTCTAGACCAACTTTACTAGAAAGTACAGTTGTGTACACTTACCATAAATGTAGATGTTCGAGTGTCTTCACTGTTGCAGCCATCACTGTAGGGTTCTTCCTGCCGGCAGGCAGCCCTCGGACGGCCAGAATCCCAAAGTCTGGGTCCGGCGTCGGCTGTTCAGTCATGCTCCCTGACATCAGAGCGCCAGGAGTACAAAGCTGCCAGCCGACGCCATGTTCTCCAGTTTTTCTTGCCCCAGATGTCAGGTGCCCAAAAGTGAAGGCTAATAGTAAAACAAAAATGTAACATACAACAAACCCCATACCCTGTAGCAAATACACCTCAGAAGAAGGGTGAAGTAGGAAACCACACTAATGAAAGTATAAGAGGGGACAGGAGGGTGGGTAACCCAGACTGCAACAGTGAAGACACTCGAACATCTACATTTATGGTAAGTGTACACAACTGTACTATGTTCATTGTGTTTCACTGTTGCAGTCATCACTGTAGGGTTGAATCCCATAGCTGAGATAAAGGGTGATGGTTATAGAGTAGAAGGGGCGGCTAGAAGGCCCTGCAAGACTGCAGAAGCACAGCCTGCCCTAGATATAGAGTAAAGAGGGAGATTATAGTGCTTAGAGAAAGTATGCACTGAACTCCAAGTTGCAGCTTCCAAAATATATTTGGTAGGTACTCCCCTGAGAAAGGCAGCTGAAGTAGCAGGGTTTACTATCATAAATTCGAAAGTAAAAATAAATAATGTCTTTATTTTTGAATTTATGCATCGAAAATGCACATTTTTGAATAATAGTAAACTCGAAAACAAGGGTATATTGTCGAAAATGTCGCTTGCGACATTTATGGCGATACACAGCACGCCCACCCTTCCCATAATCACCTACCTACCTAACCAAAACACACAGTTATGCAGGCTGCCCCTGCACCCCTTGGGCTGCCCACACCCCCCCTAACTTAATATTCCAACTCCGAGATCGCACTACAGTCAGGAAAGGGATATATTTCCCTAACCGCACTATACCGCAATCCCCTCCCATGAGCGAAAGTTAGAATTGCGAATGCACAGTTCATTCGCAATGCAAACCTTCGCTCATGTCACCTGCCGTAATATGAAGTATTCGAACATCTGATGTTCGAATACGTCATAGCCGTGCAAATGCACGTCGACATAATGATAGCAAACCAAGTAGCAGCAGCTCTGGTAAAGTGAGTCCTAATTTTTCCTGGGATTTGCTTTCCATGATGAGAGTAACAAAATCTGATTCCATGAGCAATCCATTTAGAAATGGTCTGTTTTGAAATAGCTTTGCCTTGGGAATTTGTTGCATAACAAACAAACAATTGCTGTGTTTTCCTGATATCCTTGGTTCTGTCCAGGTAAAAACGAAGTTGCCTGTGTACATCCAAGGAATGCAAGATCCTTTCCCCCTTATTTTGTGGATTAGTGAAAAAAGTTGGCAGGTGAATAGTTTGATTTAAAGCCATTTTGGAAACCACTTTAGGCATGAAAGTAGGATTAGTCCTTAAAGACACCCTATCTTGGTGAAAAATAATATAAGGTTCCACAGCCATGAGTGCTTGTAACTCCAAGACTCTCCTGGCTGAAGTCAAAGCCAGTAGGATAGCTGTCTTCCATGATAAATACTTAATATCAGATGTGGCAGCAGGCTCAAAAGGAGGCAGAGTGAGTTTTTCCAGAACATAGTTGAGGTCCCAGGCAGGTATGGGGAGTGTCCTAGGGGGCCTTAAATTCTTTGCTCCTCTGAGATAGTGTTTCAGAAGTGGATGCGAAAAGATTGGAGGATCTGTATTATAATGTGCAGAGATAGCTGAGGCATGTATTTTTATGGAGGAGAAGGATAAACCCTTATGTAGCATGTCTGTCAGGTAAAGTAAAATCAGTGGGATATTAGGAATGAGAGGATCCGAATCCTGAGCATGCATCCAGGTGCAAAATCTCTTCCATTTACCTGCATAAGATTTTCTAGTGCTAGGCCGTTTGGCTTCTAAGATGACATCCATGACCTGTTTGGGAAGGGTAGGACTAATCATAGACCCTGAATTCGCCAGGCTGCCAGGCTGAGAGTTTTGATAAGAGAGTGCAGAACCTGGCCCTGATGTTGGGACAAAAGATTTGGAATCTGAGGTAAAATCCAAGGAGGCTCCTGGGATAGATTCATCAGTGTTGAGTACCAAAATTGACGAGGCCAATTTGGGGCCAGTAAAATCATCTTGGGTTTGTCCTGCTTGATCTTTAATAACACCCGTGGAAGAAGAGGTAGTGGAGGAAAGGCATACCCCGAGAGGTTTCTCCAACTGAATGAAAGTGCATCCACTTTCCATGCTAGTTTGTGAAATGTCCTTCTGCAAAAAATATGTAACTGGTGGTTGACGGGGGATGCAAATAGATCTATGTCCGGGCATACCCAGGCTTCTGTAATCATCTTTAATATTTGGGTGCCTAGCATCCACTCGTCTGGGTCTGACAGGTTCCTGCTCAGGCTGTCTGCCAGAATATTTTGTTTCCCTGGCAGGAACTGAGCTTGTAGATCCACTTTGCAAGCTACAGCTGTGTTCCATAGAGTCATGGCTAGTCTGCAAAGGGGGTAGGAGTGTGAACCCCCTTGCTTGTTTATGTACCACATAACTGTGGTGTTGTCTGTCCATATCAGTAGTTGTCCTGGTTGTAGAAGATCCCTGAAAGCCAAGAGGGCATTCTGTACAGCTAACATCTCTTTTAAATTGATGTGTAGGTGCTTCTGATCCTCTGTCCAAAAACCTTGCAGGCCTTTCCCCTGCAAGTGGGCTCCCCATGCGTAATCTGAGGTGTCCATGGTTAACACTTGGCTGGCTGGAGGCAGACTGAAGCCTTTCCCTTTGTTGTGATGACATGCCATGGTCCACCAATGGAATTCCTTTTGTGGGCAAGGCAAGACAGCAATCTGTGTGTCTAGACTGTGGCAATGCTGGGACCATACACTTTTTAGGTACCATTGTATTTTTCTCATATGTAGTCTTGCATTTGGTATGAGAAGGATGCAGGAGGCCATGTAACCCAAAGCCTGCAGGAATTTCCTTGCAGTTAGCTGAGACATTAACGCCAAGGTTTTGAAAGTTGAAGCCAGCTGTAGTTGTTTTTCAGATGTCAGGAATGCCATCTGGGTTGTTGTGTTTAGAAGAGCACCCAGAAAAGCTATCTATTGTGTGGGTGTCAAATTTGACTTTTTTATGTTCACAGTGAATCCCAGGTACTTGAGTAGATTTTGAACAAATTCCAGGTGCTGGAGTAAGACATCCTTGCTGTCTGCTTGAATAAGGCGGTCGTCCAGATAAGGGTAAATTTGAATTCCCTTGAGTCTGCAATAAACTACTACTGGTGCCAGGCACTTGGTGAAGACCCTGGGTGCAGTAGACAAGCCAAAGGGCAGCGCAGAGAATTGGTAATGTTTCGAGCCGGCCTTGAACCTGAGGTATTTTCTGCACTGATAAGGATGTGTAGGTAAGTCTCCTTTAAATCTAATGTCACCATCCATGCATTTTTGCTCAACATTGGCAGGAGCTGCTGCAGAGTAAGCATCTTGAACTTTGGTATCTCCAGGAAAGTATTTAAGACTGACAGATCCAGGATGGGTCTCCATGAATTTTGTTTTCTGGGAACTAGAAAGAGCCTTGCCCCATCTCTGATTGTGGAACCAGTTCTATGGCCCTCATAGCCATGAGGGATCCCACCTGGTTACTGCCTCTGCCCATTGGTGTTTTGGTAGGTCTGGCCATCCGTTTGGTTATGTCAAGGTATGAAAGTGGAATTTGTAACCTCTTGAAACTACATCCAGAACCCACTTGTCTTGGGTTATGTAAGTCCAATTTTGTTGAAAAAGAGAGAGTTTTCCTCCTAGAGGGGCTTCCAGGAGAGAAGTTCCTGGAGCCTTGCAGGGGGAGTCATTGAGCCTGTTTTCTATAAGATTGAGGTCTGTCCTCTCCACCCCTGGGGGTGGAAGCACTCCACTGTCTAGGTCTGTAAGAGGTCTGTGCTTGGGTCCTCCCTCTGGAACGCCTATATCTACCCCTCTGAGGCCTGTCCGAGCTGGGAAAGGACCAATTTTTAGTTGGCCAATTTCTGCTAAATCTTGGGGGCTGAACTTGTAAGAAATCCTTAACCGTTTGCATGGATTTTGCCTTATCCTCCATTTTCTTTATCACCTCTTCAGCCTTACACCCAAACAAAACATTATGCTGAACAGGAGCATCCAGTAACTTAGCTTTCACTTGATCAGGTAAGTTTTGTTCCTTTAACCAAGCATGCCTTCTAATGACTGTGCCAGTGGCAGCCGCCCTGCATGAAGCCTCCAAGGCATCAAAACCACAGTGTAAACCATGCTTCCCCACTTGCTCAGTAGCATGCATCAAATTGTGTAATTCCTTATTATCTGCACATGCAGAAATGGTACCTAGCTTTTGTTTCATAACAGACAGCAGGAATTGCTGATATTTTAGCATATGAAATTGACAATTTAAAGCCCTAATAGATAAAATAGCAGAAGTGTACACTTTTTTGCTCCATCTGTCCAAAGCTCTAGAATCCTTATCTGTCGGAATAGGGATTTTAGCAAAGGCGGCCTTAACACCCTTAGGACCCTGAGAAATGGTTTCTGGATCAGCAGTAGGATTTTTGTAAAGGAACTGGTGGGAGTCAGGGACCCTGTAATATCTGTTAGGCTTTGCAGGGGCTGGAGGAAAGGAGTCAGGAGTTAAATTAGCCTCAGAAAAGGCATCATCCACAATATCCAAAATAGGAGGAATAGCCAGGGGTCTATGTTGGGAAAGAAGAAGGAAATCCCTAAGCCTTCTCTTAGATTCAGAGTACTCCTGTTCTTCCCAGTGAAAATGTTCCCTCATGTCATGTAAAGTTTCCCCAAAAGAAAAATCCTCAGGGGGAGAAGCTGATGGAATGGATTCCTCAGCATCAGTATCCTCATAAGGAGGGAAAGTATATTCCTGTTCAGAGGAAGACACTGAAAAAATAGATGCCTGATCAGAGGATTCATAATCCAATTCTTGCCTTGGCCTTTTGTCTGGAGGGGGATGTGAACCCCTAATCATGGTTAGTAAGTCCTCCACCATTTTAAGTAGCTGTTTCTGAGATTTGGGTCCCAGATCAGAAGAGGCCTGGGCTGGTGTCTTAGATTTAGAAGGAGTCTTTGCCTTTGTCTTTGGCTTTGTCTTTATCAGAAGCTGAGTAGGCCTGAAAACCCCCTCGGAAGCCGGTACCTGCACAGCGGCTCCGGACCCATCCGAGGGAGCATTGTCCGAAGGTCCTGCAGCTGGAGTACTCAAAGGCCTAGTTGGCTCCTCGTGGGAGTCCGTTTCGGCAATCGGTTCTGAAATGGCCGACAACAGGGGCTGCGAAAGCGCCTCACTGACGACGGCCGAACCTGTAGCTGGCTGTGCTTGTAAAACATCGTCTGATTTGGACCTCGGAGGCCTGTCCTTATCCTTGCATCGTTTGTGAACTCCGGTAGTCGGAAGCGTGTCCAACGACAATTTATAATTAAATCGCCTGCCAAAGTAGTGAAAAGCAAAATCGTACCTCCGCTTAATAGTACATTTATTTAAATCTGGCACAAAACCGACAACTAGTTACGTCGTGGTTAGGGCCTAAACAAGGAATACAGTAAGAGTGGAAATTCTTATGAGGTATTTGCTTCCCACCAGAAATGCAATTATTAACTTTTTCTGACATCGGACTGGAGCAAGAAAAAAGTTTCGCCAACGGGGTACTTAGCTTTGTGAAGAAGAAGTAAGTCTTCGGACTGAAGCACGAAAAAATATCAGGAGTCAGCCGACCGGCACTTGCGAACTGCTTCCACCGCACGGCAAGACAAACTGGAGAACATGGCGTCAGCTGGCAGCTTTGTACTCCTGGTGCTCTGACGTCAGGGAGCATGACTGAACAGCCAACGCCGGAACCAGACTTTGGGATTCTGGCTGACCGAGGGCTGCCTGCCGAAAGGAAGAACCCTACAGTGATGACTGCAACAGTGAAACACGATGAACATGTAGCGAATATAGTAACAGAGATAAAACAACTGGAATTGGGATCTTCAGAAAAGGGATGGAGGAAACAACATAGGAAAAATGGGAAATGTGAGAACAATATATGCTGAGAAGTAAATAGAAGTTATGTTCTTACCATAACGTTCCATGTTAGTTGTCTTCTTCTCGCCTTCTTCTTGCTGGATGGGTTCGGAGCCGACCTCGGCTCCGACTCGGCCACTCTAAAAGCTCGAGAGTTGGTTCCACCGGCTCGAGGCTCCCCTTATATCCCACAATGCTAGGCGAGAGTTACCTCAGATCTCGTTTGTAAGCTAACCCCAGCTTATAATAGTAACAGAATCACTCTAAAACAGAGTCCACCTCTAACAACAGGAAGAAAGAAGGGTGACCTACATCCTGATCCAGGAAATATGCACAACAGCATATGCCTAAGAAAGAGGTGGTAGAAAGAGAGGTCACGATCACAACTCCTCTAGGTCTGTCCAGGCCAGGGGGAAGGAGGGTGGGGCGAAGAAGAAGGCGAAGAAGACAACTAACATGGAACGTTATGGTAAGAACATAACTTCTATATGTTAAGTTGTCTATCTCGCCTTCATTCTTGCTGGATGGGACCGTCCTAGCACTTTGTCCCGGTGGCCTAACGGAACAGACTCCTGAGAACAGTGGAACCAAAATTAGCTCTATGCCTAGAAGCTAAATCCAACTTATAATGAGAAATGAAAGTGTGAGGAGTAGCCCAAGTAGCCGCTGCACAAATGGTGTCAATAGGCAGTCTGTCTTGGAAGGCTAAAGAAGTAGCCAAAGCTCTGGTGGAATGGGCTTTAGGTTTATTGGGCAATTTTGTTGTCTAATTTCATATACCAGGGAAATCAAAGATGTTAGCCATCTGGATAATGATACCTTTGAAACTGAAAGTCCCTTTCTGCTTTCCGCATAGGAGACAAACAGCTGATCAGATTTTCTGAATTGTTTTGTTCTATCCAAGTAGTACCTCAATTGACGATGAACATCCAGGCAGTGTAATTTTTGTTCAGACCTATTGGAATACTCTGGAAAAAGACAGGAGGTCAATGCTTTGGTTTAGATTTGATGTCGAGACCACCTTAGGCAAAAAGGACGGGTTAGTTCGTAAGGATACTCTGTCCTTATGAAACAAAAGATAAGGAGGACGACAACTGAGTGCTTGAAGCTCTGAAACTCTTCTAGCTGATGTAATAGCTACCAGAAAAAGAGTTTTCCATGATAACAATTTTAAGGAACAGGAAGCTGCAGGTTCGAAAGGGGGAAGAATCAAAGAAGCAAGAACTAAATTTAGGTCCCAAAGAGAAGGAGGATTTCTTATAGGAGGTCTGAGAAGAAAAACTCCTTTCAAAAAGGCTTTACAGAGTTTGTGGGACATTAGGGCAGATTCAGAAATACCCACATGAAAGTTAGAAATAGCTGCCAATTGAACTTTAAGTGTAGAGGGAGATGAACCTGCATGGAAGAGTTCAGCTAGAAAATCAAGGACTAGTTGGATGGAAGCGGTGAAAGGATCTATGTCCTTTCCTTGTGCCCAATATGAGAAGCGTTTCCACTTACTCAAATAAATCTTTCGAGTGGAAGATTTATGGGAAGCTATCAATATATCTCTAACAGAGTGAGATAATTGAGGAAGCCTGGCTAAGGTTGGAACTGGAGGAACCAAGCAGTGAGGTTCAGAGAGGGAGGGAGCGATGAAACTGACCCGACTGATGGATCAAAAGATCTGGAACTAGGTCCAGATTCCACGGTCGCTCCAAGAGAAAACGATGTAGAAAGGGGAACCACACTTGTCGAGGCCAGTAAGGAGCAATGAGGATCAATGAGGCCTTCTGAGCGATAGCTTTCTGTATTACTTGAGAGATCAGTGGGAAAGGAGGAAATGCATACAGAAGTCCCCGGGGCCAAACTTGGACTAGAGCGCCTCTGCTGGGTTGGCCTGGTAAAGGAATAGAGTGAAATATTCTCTGCACTTGCTGTTTTGGGGAGTAGCAAAAAGATCGCAGCAAGGCTGACCCCACTTGAGAAAAATTTCTCTCACTACAGAGTCTTTCAGAGACCACTCGTGAGGCATGAGAATAGCTCTGCTCAACTTGTCCGCAATATGATTGGACTTCCGGGATGTGCGTTGCTATCAGAAAACGCTGAGAAGAAATCGCCCATTGCCACAGTCTGAGTGCTTCTCGACACAGGGATATGATCTGGTTCCGCCTTGTTTGTTGATGTACCACACTACAGACATATTGTCTGTCTGGATTGCAATTGTTCCCAAGGGAAGAGAGTCTTGAAGGGCTTGCAACGCTAAAAGCACTGCTCTCATCTCCAGAACATTTATGTGCAAGTGGCATTCGTTTGGTTGCCATGTGCCCTGGACTGTCCTGCCCTGATAATGCCCCCACCCGATCAGGGAGGCATCCGTTGTCAGTGTAGCAACCGGAGGAGGTGGAACAAAGGGTCTTCCCGACAGGAGCTGGGGGGAAGACATCCACCACATGAGATGCTTTTTGCATGCTTGCGTGATCACAATGGTGTGAGACATTGGTAGTTCCTGGTATGACCATTGAGTAAAAAGCATCCACTGAAGGATCCGCATGTGGTATCTGGCTAATGGAAGGAGAGGTATGGCCGCTGCCATAATTCCCAACACCTTTAGAACTAACCTGGCTTTGATTCTGTTGTTGTTGAGAAGGAGTGATACCAATTTGTGAATGTCTGATATCTTTTGATGTGTTAGCCTTGCAGACATGTTTATCGTATCTAGGTTTGCGCCTATGTAGGTAATAGTACGACAAGGCGACAAAACAGACTTTTCGCAATTTATTGAAATACCCAGTTTTTGACAAACGCGAAAAGTATAATCTCTGGCCATCAGAAGGAGATGCTTGGTGGGAGCTGTGAGGAGCCAGTCGTCCAAATATGGAAACACCTGGAATCCTTGTCGTCTCAGGTGAGAAGCTACCACTGCCATGCATTTGGTAAACACCCGGGGGGCAGTGGTGAGACCAAAGGGCAGGGCCCTGAACTGAAAATGACCGGTTCCCAGCCTGAAGCGGAGGAATCTTCTGGAGCGTCTGTTCATTTTTATGTGATAGTACGCATCCCGAAGGTCTATAGAGCACATCCAGTTTCCTTTGCCCAAAAGGGGAAGGATGGATTGCAGCATGACCATCCGAAATCTTGTTTTCTTGACTGATTTGTTCAAGACACTGAGATCCAATATCGGTCTCCAGTCCCCTGTTTTATTTGGAACTAAAAAGAACCTTGAGTAGATTCCGGATCCTTGTTGGTCTGCTGGCACTGGCTGAATTGCTCTTTTTGCAAGCAGTTTTGAAATTTCCAAAGCTGCTAGATCCCTTTGAGCGGTGGAACATCTGGAAGGGATTTTTGACTGATTTGGAAAGCGAAGAAAGGGGATAGAATAGCCTTCGGAAATGATGGACTGTACCCATTTGTCTTGAGTCAGGGATAGCCAGGCTTCTGGGTACAGTGACAATCTTCCCCCGACTGCATCCGAAGATGGGCAGTCGGGCAACACCTCAGGGATGCTGAAAGGGCTTGTCAGGAAGGCTTCGATTGCCCTGGTTCTGGACCCCTGCCCCTAGGGCGACGTCTACCATTGTTATTCCCACCTCTGCCTTTGGTAGGAAAACGACTCTGTGCGCCAGGCGAAGTCCCTTGAGATTGTTTACGGAACCACATCTTTCCACCCTTCTGGCCTTTGGGGTAAGGCCTGAAGGAGTCGAAAACGGACTCGACGGCAGAAAGGGTCTTGCCATCAGTCTCGCACCTAGTCAGGGTTTCTTTCACTTGAGGACCAAAGAGAGATGATCCATCAAAGGGAGTTCGTGAAAGACGCCTTGAAAGGGTCCAAAATTGCATAGCCGCATCCAGGCGTGCCTACGTAAGGCCACACCTGTCCCTGCGCTCTGCTCGCTCCATCAGCCGCGTAAGAAAGGAGGCGCATGGAGGAGTTGGATATGGAATTAAGGGTAGCCAGCTGCGTGCTCATCTTGTCTTGGAAACCCGCAGCTGTAGGATCCTTTAACATTTCACTCGCTTCCTTGATCAAGTCCCTTTGAAGACGAGTAAAATGGCACAGGTAGTTCAGCCATCGCATGGTACATGTCGCTGTGCAGATCATCCGCTTCCCGTACCTATCCATGGACCTAGATTCCTTGTTAGGTGGATGGACAGGTACTGAAGGATCAGCTAGTTCCTTCTTTGTGGCAGCAGCTACCACCATAGCATCCACAGAAACTCCTTTTGTTAGAAATTGTCTGTCTGCTGGAGCTGTTATGAACTTAGAAGGTCTCCTGGGAGTGGGGTCCACTGAATCAGGAGCCGTCCATGCCTTCTTAGCAACCACCTGCATGAGGGGGTCAAAGGGGGGGGACACCCAGGAGGTGGAAGGACGAGAGCCAAACGCCTCAAGATACACAGATTCGTCCTCCGAAGGGTTGAGGGCTGGCCAATTTCCCCTCTGTTTCAGGATCTCCAGAATGTCTGCAAATGAGACATCTTCAGAAGGGGAACGGGGAACCCTCAGAATCATCCAAATCTGTGTCTGACGTGATGGACCCAGGTGAGTCAATGTGTTTCCTCTTACACTTCCTCTTCCGAGGGGGCTCTTCTGCCAAATCAGGAGAGGCCTCGGAAGAGGATGAAATCCCACAGGGGCTCCTGAGGAGCTGGCTCTCTGCGGTCCGGGATGAGGGAGTGAGTCGACTTACCCTGAGGCACCATAGAGGGAGGGGCGGACGGAGCCGACTGTGGAGTAGAGCCAGGCTCTAACACACTCCGCATGACCTCGAATGCACCCCTGTCAGGCAGAGCCAGAGGTCCCCGCCCGAGGAGCTAAGAACCCCCTCGGCACCGACAGTGATGGCTCGAGGCCGATGTCGGAGCCGAACTCACCAGCGCCAAGCCCGAGAGGGAGAGTGGGGTCGGACAAGGGTCCGATGCCACTCACCCCCTCGGAGCCGACGAGGGAAGTCCGGCGCCGAGATTCTTCCAAAGAAGAAAACGGAGCCGAAGACAATTGTATCGGCTCCGACGTAATCACAGTCTCGGTTCCGACGACCCGCCCGAACTCAAGAGAGTCAAGGAGGAAAATGTTGATGGACCGGGGCAGGCATCGACTGATGAGTCGGGCTCTGAAGCATCTGGGCCAGTGCCTCGGACTTAAGTAGTCGACTCACTACCCTCTGAAGGTCATGATCCAACAGCCTCGATGACCTAGAGGAGTGAGACCTTTGGCTCCGTTCAGACAGCAGGGGAGATCCTGGAGCCGAATGAACGGAGCCAAGAGATGGTGACCTGGACCTCTTCCTAGTTGTCGGCTCCGAAGGTCTGGTCGGAGCCGACACGGGAACTTCTATAACCTCGCCCCCGCCCGGACCCGAGGGAGCCACAGAAACTGTGGACTGAGACTTATCGGCTCCAGCCGGAGCCGATAAAGGCAAAGGTTGAGAAACCTGAGGTCTCGGCTCAGTTGCCGGAGCCGAAGACCTAGATGCCTTAGAGGGCTTCCCTGTTGAAACAGACAGGGAATCCTCTGGCTTGAGTAAGCCTCTAAGAATTAATTTATTCTTTCTTTCCTGCAGGACCCTGGGGCTGAAGCCATGGCACACAGCACAGGAGTCCTGCAGGTGCAAAGGCCCCAGACAATAGACACAAGAAGTGTGAGCGCCTGTCAGAGACATTTTCTGACAGCACGCATCACACTTCTTGAATCCGGAGACCTTTGCTTCTTTAGACATTTTGTCTGAACAGGTGTACACAAACACGCACACAAACACACTAGTTATACCCTGTCAGATTAATACAATAAAAAAGTAGTAATACTAGTAATTTAAACTACAATAAACTACTATAAACACACACACTCCACTAGGGATAGGAAAGGCCTATAGGCCCAAGGGAAGAACCAAAGGTTCTTGGGGAAAGAAACGGAAATTTTTTTGGGTAGGGAATAAAAGTTTTCTAACCTACACTAACTAAGTAAAAATATTAAATTAAAGGGGTTTTTAAAGACTAATTTTCACAAGAAAATAGTACTCACCAGGAACCGGTAGAAACAACCAACCTCGAAGCTGTAGCGGCAAACGAGATCTGAGGTAACTCTCGCCTAGCATTGTGGGATATAAGGGGAGCCTCGAGCCGGTGGAACCAACTCTCGAGCTTTTAGAGTGGCCGAGCCGAGGTCGGCTCCGAACCCATCCAGCAAGAATGAAGGCGAGATAGACAACTTAACATCGAGGTTTAAGAGGCAGGATTTGAATAAGCCATACAATGCTTAACTGACAATGACTGCATAGATTATAAGTGATGTATAATGTTTGCAACTACAGTTGTTTCAATGGTGTCTGTGATGTATAACATTTGCAACTAAAGTGGTGTCAATGCTGTTTGTTTTTCATTTATAAAAATATACGCTTGCTGATGTCATATGTGATAATTTAATAAAGATGTTTATGGCTGTGGTGGTGGTGCTGCAGTAGTGCTGTCGCCCCATAGCAAGACGTTGTCCCGTTCGATTCTCAGCTAGAGTGTCTTCTGTGTGGAGGCATACGTGAATGGGGCATGCCTTCGTTGAAGGTTGTGCATCAGGGCTGGTAACCCAGTATGTAAAAATCCACTACCAATCATTAGCGGACCGGAGTTCCGCTGTGGCGAACCCTAACCGGGAAAAGCCGAAAGACACAAACAATTGAAAAAAAAAACCTTAGAACTGGAATGTGAAAAGATAAGGAGTGTTGATACTGAGCTTAGACTGGGGTACTACTGAATTCTTCTCATATGAAGTCTGGCTAATGGAATCATGATAACCATAGAGGGTATGAAACCCAGAATTCTGATAAATTCCAAAGCAGAAGACTGAGATTGGCAGGAGAAGTCCAGGAAGATTTCTTTATACTGCTCTACCTTGTCAGATGGAAAAAAAATCTTTTCCTAGCGATGACTCAAGAATACATCCCAGGAAAAACTACCAAGTGGGAAGGGATGAGAGACGATTTCTACAAGTTAATTTGAAAACCCAGACTGAGCAAGATAATGCGAACTAGACACATAACATCTTAAAAAACGTGTTGGATAAATTAGATAGGAAAACAAGAAGGATGCTTCATGTTCACCAAATGATTGATAAAAATCAGTGCATATATATTCCCTGTTTTGAAGAAGGGATGGGCCTCCTTGAAATTAATAACATATATAGATCTGCAGTCGTAGGACTCCACACATATCTGCTGACCTCAAAAGACTCAAATGTAGTGAACGTTTTGAAACATGAGGAGAATAAATCTAAGATGACTTCTCTGCTTCATCTAGCAGAAGCATATCAGCATCAAGCAGGAATAGAAATCAAACCAGAAGTAGATAAAAATCAGGCAAATGAATATGCCAAAAAACAAAAGAAAGAATACAAGCTGAAAGACCAGATGAGAAGTTAAGGAATGTGGAAAATGCATAAATATAGTTGCAAGTATAGAAAATGTCTGGAAGAAAGTACAGTTGTGTACCTACCATAAATGTAGATGTTCGAGTGTATTCACTGTTGCAGTCATTACACTAGGAATCCTGCTGGCAGGCTACCCGCAGTCGGCCTGAATTCCAAAGTCCTGGTCCGGCATTGGTTGCTGTCACCTCTTCCCTGACGTCAGTGCGCCAGGGGTATAAAAGATGCAGCCAACGCCATTTTCTTCAGTTTTTCTTGCCCCAGATGTCAGGTGCCCCCAAAAGGGTAGGCTAAAAAATTCTGATCATAAAAAAGCATGCACATAACCTTCATCTACAAGCAAATACACCACATAGGTTGTATAAAATAGAGGAGTACAGATAAGTCCCAGCAATGAAAGGGGGATGGTGGGAGGGTAACCTGGACTGCATCAGTGAATACACTCGAACATCTACACTTATGGTAGGTACACAACTGTACTATGTTTATTGTGTTTCACTGCTGCAGTCATTACACTTGGGTTGAATATCAAAGCTGAAGTTGGGTGGCTGGGCCCAAATAGAATTAGGAGTGGCTTTGAGGACCTGCAGAACTGCAGTGGCAAAGCCTGCTCTGGATTTAGAGTAAAGAGGTAAGTGGTAGTGCTTTGTAAAAGTGTACACTGAAGTCCAGGTTGCAGCCTCCAAAATGTCCTTGGTTGGTACTCCTCTGAGGAAGGCTGCTGAAGTGGCTGCTGCTATGGTAGAATGTGGCCTAATGCCCTTAGGCACTGATTTGCCATGTTGTGAATAGCAGAAACTAATGCAGTGGCCTATCCATTCTGAAACAGTCTGCTTTGAAATAGCTTTTCCTTGCGATCCTGCAGCATATGCCACTAAGAGTTGCTCAGTCTTTCTGAAAGCTTTAGTTTTGCCCAAGTAAAAGTGTAGCTGTCTGTGTATGTCCAAAGAATGCAGAAGTCTCTCCCCCTTACTCTGCGGGTTTGGATAAAAGGTAGGCAAATCGATGGTTTGGTTAACAGCCACACTGGACACTACCTTAGGCATAAATGTTGGGTTTGTCCTTAGAGAAACCCTGTCTGGATGGAAAATAATAAAAGGTTCCACAGCCATTAGTGCCTGTAACTCTGAGACTCTTCTTGCCAAAGTTATTGCTAGGAAAAGAGCTGTTTTCCATGATAAGTATTTTATTTCAGATGTATTGGCTGGCTCAAAAGGAGGTAGTGTGAGTTTTTCCAAGACAAAATTGAGGTCCCATGCAGGTATTGGAGCTCTCCTTGGAGGTCTTATGTTTTTGGCCCCTCTGAGATACTGTCTTAGCAGTGGATGAGAGAAAATAGGTGGGTCCATATTGTAATGAGCTGAAATGGCAGAGGCATGGATCTTAATTGATGAGAGGGATAGGCCTTTGTCCAGCATCTCAGTTAGGTATTGTAAAATCTGAGGAATATTTGGTACAAGCGTGTTAATTCCTTGTGCCTGGTTCCAAGCACAGAATCTCTTCCATTTTTCTGCATAAGATTTTCCGGTGCTGGGCCTCCTGGCCTCCAAAATAACATCCATAACTGCTTTAGAGAGAGATGTGTCCTGAATGGTTACATTATCCGCCATGCAACCAGATTTAGGGTTCTGAGTTGGCTGTGTAGGATCTGATTGTTTTGTTGGGTCAGCAAATGAGGAATTTGAGGTAATGTCCAGGCTGGGCCTTGAGTCAAGCTCTTTAGGATTGAGTACCAGTGCTGGCGTGGCCAGTCTGGGGCAATCAGGATAATTTTTGGCTTCTCTTGTCTGACCTTTAGGAGTACCTTGGGGAGGAGAGGCAGAGGAGGGAAGGCATGTACTGTAAGGGCTTTCCAGCTGAATGAAAGGGCGTCCACTTTCCATGCTTGTTCGTGATAAGTCCGAGTGCAGAATCTCTGTAGCTGGTAGTTGTGAGGGGAGGCAAATAGATCTATGTCTGGGCAACCCCATTTCCCTGTTATCATTCTGAAGATTTGTGGATCTAGTTTCCACTTGTGAGGATCCATGAAGTTTCTGCTTAGTTCGTCTGCCAAAGTATTTGTCTTTCCTGGCAGAAATTGTGCTTGCAGGTGTACTTGATAAGTCAATGCTGTGTTCCACAAAGTCATGGCTTGTCTGCAGAGGGGGTAGGAATGTGTGCCTCCTTGCTTGTTTATGTACCACATGACTGTAGTATTGTCCGTCTTTATCAGCAGTTGTCCTGGATGAAGTAGGTCCTTGAAGGCTGTCAGGGCATTCTGTACAGCTAGCATCTCTTTTTGATTGATATGAAGATGCATTTGGCTTGTGGGCCATGTGCCCTGAATACATTTTCCTGCCATGTGTGCCCCCCAGGCATAATCTGTTGTTAGTGTCTGCCTGGCTGTGGGTAAAGCGAATGGCTGTCCCTTGTTGTGGTGACAGGCCTGTGCCCACCATCGAAACTCCTGTTGCAGGCAGGGAATGAGAGTAATTAATGTTTCCAGGCTGTGGCAGTGTTGAGTCCAAACACTTTTTAGATACCATTGTAGTTTCCTCATATGCAGTCTTGCATATGGAATTAGCAGAATGCAGGATGCCATGCAGCCCAGAGCCTGAAGAATTTTTCTTGCAGATAACTGGGTCTTTATTGCCATGTTTTCGAAGTAAGAAGTCAGTTGCCTTTGTTTGTTTGGCATGAGATAAACCATCTGGGCAGTTGTATTTACGCTTGCACCCAGGAATATTATCTCTTGAGTGGGTACTAGTTTTGATTTATTTTCGTTTACTGTGTACCCTAGGCAAATTAATAATCTTTTTACAAATGCCAGATGCTTTAGTAGAATGTCTTTGGTCTCTGCTTGAATAAGGCAGTCGTCCAAATAGGGATATATCTGAATTTCTCTGTGTCTGCAAAACGCAATTACTGGTGCCAGGCATTTTGTGAAGACCCTGGGCGCAGTAGATAAACCAAAGGGCAGTGCAGAGAATTGGTAGTGCATTGAGCCAGCTATGAATCTGAGGTATCTTCTGCAAGATTGTCTGATTGGGACATGCAGGTATGCCTCTTTGAGGTCCAAAGTTACAAGCCAAGCCTTCTTGCCCAGCATGGTCAGAAGCTGCTGCAGAGTCAACATTTTGAATTTTGGAACGTCCAGAAAAGTATTTAGAATAGACAGGTCCAGAATTGCTCTCCAGGCTTTGTCCTTTCTTGGTACTAAGAAAAGTCTTGAGTAAAATCCTTGTCCCTGCTCTTGATGAGGCACTGGCTGAATAGCCCACATGTCCATGAGAGATGAAACTTGTTTTTGTGTCTCTGCCCATTGATTGTGTGGCAGGTCTGACATACCTTTTGCCTTTGGAAGGGTGTGAAAGTGAAACCTGTAGCCCTGAGAGACTATATTCAAGACCTATTTGTCCTGGGTGATCCTGTGCCAATTTTGTGAAAAAAGTGCTAGCTTTCCCCCTAAGGGAGCTGCCAAAAGATAAGTGCTTGGCATTGGCAGAGGGAAGTCACTGGGACTGTTTCCTATAAGGCTGTGATTTGTCTTCTCTGCTTTTGGAGGTAGAAGCACCCCATTGTTTGTGCCTGTATGAGCCCTGGGGCTGTTGCCTGCCCCTAGGGCATCTGAATCTGCCTCTCTGTGGTCTGTCTGACACTGGAAAGGACCAATTCTTAGAAGGCCAGTTCGTGCTAAATCTGGGTCACTGTACCTGTAAGAAATCCTTTACTGTTTGCAAAGATTTAGCTTTATCCTCCATTTTCTTCAACACCTCTTCTGCCTTAACACCAAACAAAGTATCATGGTGTAATGGAGCATCCAATAATTTTGCTTTAACATGATCAGGCAGATTCTGTTCCTTTAACCAAGCATGCCTTCTAATAACAGAACCTGTAACAGCGGCCCTGCATGAGGCGTCCAGTGAATCATAACCACATTGCAAAGTATGTTTTCCCACTTGTTCAGCTGCATGCAATAAATCCTGTAAATCTTTGTTCTCAGAACATTCAGAATTTGTCAACATTTTTTTTTAACAAAGACATTAAGTATTTCTGATATTTGAGCATATGAAACTGACAATTTAAAGCCCTTACAGCCAAGGTATCAGAAGTGTAGACTTTTTTCCCCCCATCTGTCTAGAGCCCTAGAATCTCTATCTGAGGGGACAGAGTTTTTAGCAGTAGCAGCCTTGACCCCTTTGGGACCCTGTGAGATAGTTTCTGGGTCAGCAGCAGGATTTTATATAGAAATTTATGGGAATCTGGAACCCTGTAGTATCTGTCCGGCTTAACAGGTGCAGGAGGTAAAGAGTCTGGGGACAGGCCGGACTCTGAAAATACATCATCTACTATGTCTAGAACAGGAGGAACTGCAAGAGGTCTGTGCTGAAGAAGTAAAAGAAAATCTCTAAGCCTTTTCTTAGAGTCTGAATAATCTTGGCTCTCCCAGTGGAAATGCTCCCTCATGGTATGCAGGGTTTCCCCCAAATGAGTAATCCTCAGGAGGAGAAGCTGAAGGAATAGAATCTTCAGCATCAGAATCCTCATAGAGAGGAATAGAATATCCCTCTTCTGAAGAGGAATCAGAGGAAATGGAAACCTGATCAGAGGAATCATATTCAGTATCTTGCCTAGGCCTCTTATCAGGAGGGGATGGGAACCCCTGATCAAAGTAATTAGGTCTTCGGCCATTTTGAGCATCTGTTTCTTAGGCATAGAAGTCTGTCCTGGAGAATGCTGTACTTGTTTCCTTGTCTTTAAAAATGCTTTATACTTTGCCTTGGATGCTGAAGTAGGCTTTATATAAAGTTGTGTAGGTCTGAAAACACCCTCAGAAGCCGATGCCTGCTCAGCGGCTCCGGACCCTTCTGAGGGATTGATTTCCGAAGGGCCAATACCTTGAGTATCCAGAGGCCTTGTTGTCTCCATGTGGGAGTCGGAGGCGGCCTGTGGCTATGACGTAGCAGAAGTCAGGGGCTGCAAAAGTGCCTCACTGAGCACCAGACGAACCGGCGACTGGCCTAGAAGAGGCTTCGTCGTCAGCTTTGGACCTCGGATGCCTGTCCTTTTCTTTATCCTTGCGCTTTTTATGAATTCGGGTCGTCGGTTGTTCCGACGGCATTATATAGTTAAACCTTCTGCCAAAGTAATGAAAAGCAAAATCGTACCGATGCTTTATCGTGCGTTGGTTAAATCTAGCACAAAACCAACAACTAGCAATGTTGTGGTCAGGGCCTAGGCAAGGAATACAGTAAGAATTAAAATCCTTATGAGGTATTTGCTTCCCACAAGAAATACAATTATTAACTTTTTCTGACATCGGTCTGGAGCAAGAAAAAAGTTTCCCCGATGGGGTACTTAGCTTTACTGAAGACTTCGGATCTGAAATTCAATTTTGAAAATCTCAGGAGTCGGCCGACCGGCACTTGCGAACTGCTTTTGCTTCGGGCACCACGCGGCAAGAAAGACTGAAGAAAATGGCGTCAGCTGCATCTTTTATACCCCTGGTGCACTGACGTCAGGGAAGAGGTGACAGCAACCGACGCCGGACCAGGACTTTGTAATTCAGGCTGACTGCGGGTAGCCTGCCAGCAGGATAACCCAAGTGTAATGACTGCAACAGTGAAACACGATGAACATCCTCATGTTGATCAGGAACGAATGCAGGAATGGTTAAGGAGAGGGGAATTCAAACCAAGAGATGAAAGGTTAATATTGGTGGCCCAAGGCTGCATACTCGTTTGTTTACAAAGTCCACTGAACATGTGGGACAAACAGACAAATGAAGATTTTATAAAACTGAATTGGAAACAGTCGCACACCTCGTTGCTCGTTGTGACATAGTAATGGCAGAAGGATTGTATACTGAAATGTGGCAAGATTGTTGCACTGGGGATTGTGCGAATAGTATGGTACTGAAGTGACTGGAAACATAAGCCACAAAGCATCATAGAAAATTATGAAATTTACATCACATGGGATCATCCATTACCAACAGTTCAAACGATAGATGCTAGAAAACCAGATACAGTGGTCCATGAAAAGAAGACAAAAGTAGTATTGATCATTGAAATTGCCACACCCAGTGACTGCAGTGTCTTGTGTACACAGAGACACAAAGTCATAAAATATCAGGATTTGCAGGCAGAAATGAGAGCAATGTGATAGAAAAATTCTCAGACAGTCTCAATAGTAGTAGGAGCAATGGGTCTTATAAAAAAAGAATCTACAATCATATTTACATATGTTATCAACACATTGAGACAATATTAATTTCATGAACTTTAATCGTATTTTGACTTAGGAATGGGGTCCATTCCCATCATGGTAACTGAAACCGAAAAGATTTGGAGAAATTAAAAAAAAGCAAGAGTTTCATGACCCATGCTGGGGAATCCTGACAACTAGAAATAGTGTCTGCAAATGTAAGACACTTATCCAAGTATGGAAAGATGTGAATACCTTGAAGTTTCATTTTGGTGTCATTTGAGTGCCTGTGCATACATGGACAGACTGCTGAAGGAGTCTTTGGGGGAAATCATTAATTTTGGTGTCATCTGAGTGCTTATGCATACATGGACAAACTGCTGAAAAGGCCTTTGGGGGATGATTAATTTTGTTGTCATTTGAATGCCTGTGCATACATGGACAGATTGCTGAAGGGCTCATTGGGGGATATGATTAATTTTGGTCTTGTGCATACATGCTGGGGGGGGGGTTGTTGGTAGAAATGATTCATTCTGGTGCTTGTGCATACTTGGCCAGACTGCTGAAGGAGTTATTAGGGGAATGACATATTCTGGTGTTTGTGCATACTTGCACAGACTGCTGAAGGGGTTGTTGGTGGAAAAGATTCATTGTGGTGTTTATGTACATTTGGGAAGGCTGCTGAAGGTATCTTTAGGGGTAAATGAGTCATTCTGGTGCCTGTGCATAGTTGGACAGACTACTGAAGGGTCTTTGAGGAGGGATGATTCATTCTGATGCTTCTGCATACCTGGACAGACTGCTGAAGGAGCCTTTGGGGGAAAACATTTCATTCTGGTGTCTGTGCATACATGGGAAAACTACTGAAGGGATCTCTGGGAGAAATGCTTCATTCTGATGTCAGTGAAATGCTTGTGCATCCATGGACAAACTACTGAAGGGCATGCTAGGACATTTAGAGAAAAAAAGTAAAGAATGGAGCTACACTGCTTGATATCCAGCAATGCAGCAAAGCCAAGCATAAAGTACAGTTGTGTACACTTACCATAAATGTAGATGTTCGAGTGTATTCACTGTTGCAGTCATCACACTTGGATTATCCTGCCGGGGTAGCCCACAGTCAACCCGAATACCAGAGGCTTAGTATTTCTGCGTCAGTTGCTGTCACTCCAGGACTGACATCAGGTTGCCAGTGGTATAAAAACAGGCAGCCGACGCCTTTACATCAGTTCTTTTTGCCCCAAATGTCAGGAGCCCCCAGATAGGGAGCTAAGTTATGGTGGAGTAACACCACCAGTAGAAAGTAAATAACAAATAGCCTTGTAAAGAGTGAAGAAGATAGAGAGAGAGAGAGAGAGAGAGACAGGGGGGCTGGAGGGTGGGAAACCAGGGCTGCAACAGTGAATACACTTGAATATCTACATTTACGGTAAGTGTACAAAACTGTACTACGTTCTTCGATTTTCACTGTTGCAGTCATCATACTTGGGTTGATTCCCAAAGCTGAAGAATGGGTGGAGGCAGTCAAGAAGAGCTGGGGCTGGCTAGCATGTCCTGCAGGATTGTGGTTGCAAAGCCTGCCCTGGATTTGGAAAAGATAGGCAGGTGGTAATGCTTGGTGAAGGTATGAATAGAACTCCATGTTGCAGCTTCCAGGATGTCCCTGGTAGGGACCCCTCTGAGAAAGGCTGTAGAGGTTGAAATTGCCCTAGTGTAATGTGTTCTGACCCCTAGTGTGGGGGGTTTCTATTGTGTTTATAACAGAAATGGATATAGTGTGCTATCCATTTGGAGATGGTTTGTTTTGATTTGGCCTTGCCCTCTACCTCTGGTGCAAAGCTGACTAGTAGCTGGACAGATTTCCTAAAGGGCTTAGTCTTATCCAGGCAGAATCTTAGCTGTCTGTGCACATCTAAAGAGTGCAGGATCTTTTCCCCCTTATTTTGAGGTTTAGGGGGAAAAGGTGGGCAAATGAATATATTGGTTGAGAGTCACACTGGACACCACTTTAGGCATGAAAGTTGGGTTAGTCCTGAGGGAGACCCTGTTAGCGTGAAAAATGATGAAGGGTTCCACAGCCATAAGTGTTTGTAGCTCAGACACCCTTATAGCTGAACTGATGGCCAAAAGCAAGGCTGTTTTCCAAGAGAGGAATTTTAATTCTGCTGAAGCTGCAGGCTCAAAGTGGGGTAGTGTGAGCTTTTCCAACACAAAGTTAAGGTCCAAGCAGGGGTAGGGGCTCTTCTTGGTGGCCTTAAGTTGTTAGCCCCTCTCAGGAACTGCTTGATGAGAGGGTGTGAGAAGAGAGGTGGATTGGTGCTGTAATGTGCAGAGATGGCAGAGGCATGGATTTTAATTAAAGAGAAGGATAGGGCCATGTGGAGCAGGTCTGCTAGGTAATCCAGGATGAGATGTAAGGATGGCTGTGCTGGGTCAGCTCCTTTAGTATGGATCCAGGAACAATACCTTTTCCACTAGTCAGCATATGATTTTCTAGTACGGAGTCATCTGGCTTTACGTATAACATCCAGGACCTTAGGCTGGCACTGGAGGAGAAGTCAAGGAATAAGCCAGGCTGCCAGGTTCAGAGTCTGCAATTGTGGATGCAAGAACTCTCACTCCTGCTGAGCCAGGAGAGTTGGAATCTGGGGAAGGTGCCATGGATGCAATGGAGACAGATTGCGTAGTAGTGGGTACCAGTGCTGGCATGGCCAGTCTGGGGCAATCAGGATTGCCCTTGGTCTCTCCTCCCTTATTATGAGTAATATTCTTGTAATAAGAGGTGGGGGGGATGCATAGATTGAGAGGTTAGTCCAGTGGAAGGACAGGGCATCCACTTTCCAGGCCTTGCAGTAAGGTTCCCTGGTGCAGAATATGCTGAGCTGGTGGTTGTAGGGGGAGGCAAATAGGTCCACCTTCGAGGTACCCCATTTCTGGGTCACAAAGCTGATGGTGTTTTGGTTTAATTGCCACTCATGTGGGTCTAGGAGATTTCTGCTTACGGCGTCTGCCAGAGAGTTTTGGTTGCCTGGCAGGAATTGGGCTTGCAGGTGAATATGCATGGCTGAGGCCGTGTTCCAAAGGGTCATGGCTAGCCTGCAGAGTGGGTAAGAGTGGGTTCCCCCCTGCTTGTTGATGTACCATATCGCTGTGGTGTTGTCTGTTTTGATTAGTAGAGGCCCCATAGACAGTAGGAATCTGAAAGCTGTGAGAGCATGCTGAACAGCTAGCATCTCTTTTTGTTTGATGTGCAGATGAATTTGATTTGGGCTACAGTGGCCCTGAATGCACCTGCTGTCCAGATGTGCACTCCAGGCAAAGTCTGATGCATCTGTGGTTAGGCTCTGTGCGGCGTGGGGTTGTGTAAAGGGAAGTCCCTTGTTGCGGTTGCATGCTGCTGCCCACCAAAGAAACGTTTTCCTTAGACAAGGTATCATAGGTAGGATAGTTTCCAGGTTCTGAGAATTTTGGTACCAAAGACTTTTTAAGTACCACTGAAGTTTCCTCATATGCAGTCTGGCATATGGAATTAGAAGAATGCAGGAGGCCATGAACCCTAGAGCTTGCAAGATTTTCCTTGCTGATAACTGGGTTCTGATGGCCGACTGAGAGAAGTAGCCTGTCAGATAGGTTTGTTTTTCTGGAGTAAGGAATGCCATCTGGGATGCTGTGTCCAAGCTTGCTCCCAGGAATACAATTTTTTGACTGGGGACTAGTTTGGATTTCTTTTCGATGATAGTGTACCCCAGTGAGGTTAGGAGGTCCTTTATAAATGTCAGATGCTGCAACAGCTTTTCTTGACTGTCTGCCTAAATCAGGTAGTCGTCAAGTAGGGGTAAATTTGGATAGTTCTTTGTCTGCAAAAGGCAATGGCTGGAGCCAAGCATTTTGTGACTACTCTGGGAGCAGTGGATAAGCCAAAGGGAAGTGCAGAGAACTGATAATGCATAGATCCTGCCCTGAAATGTAGATATTTCCTGCAGGAGTCCCTGACTGGTATATGCAAATAGGCCTCCTTTAGGTCTAGGGTGGCTAACCAGGCATCTTTGGACAGCATAGGGAGAAGTTGCTGTAGGGTGAGCATTTTGAATTTTAGTACCACCAGGAGGGTGTTTAGAATGGATAGATCTAAGATTGGGCGCCAGGTGCCCTCTTTTCTGGGTACCAGGAAAAGTCTGGAATAAAAACCTTGGCCTATCTGTTCTGCAGGAACAGGCTGAATTGTCCTTATGGAGAGGAGGGACTGAACTTGGTTTTGTGCCTCTGCCCACTGTTTTGGAGGAAGATCTGGGAACCCTTTTGGGGTTGATAGCATGTGGAAATAAAATTTGTACCCCTGTGATACTATGTTGAGGATCCATCGAGTGTTGGTGATAGAGGCTCAGTTTTTTGCATGGTAGGCAAGTTTTCCTCCTAGGGGCACGAGCAAATGGGCAGAAGTGAGAGGAGTTGAGAGGTCATTGTGAATTCTTTCCATAAGGGGGTGACTTAGCACTCCCTGTTTTAGAAGTGGAGGTACTCCATTGCTTAGATCTCTGCATACCCTGAGTCTATTGTCTGGGAGGTCTGCTTCCCCTACGTCTAGTCTCAGGTGGCCTAGAGGGGGCTGGAAAGGACCAATGTTTTGAGGGGCAATGCCTACTGAATCTTGGAGGCTGTACTTGCAAAAAATCTTTGACTGTCTGCATAGACGTAGGTTCATAGGTAGGTACTAGGCTACTGGCCCTAGGGCCTATATAAGCCTAGTCAAAAAGATACCCTGGCTTTCGCTACCCAAAAAAATTATTTTCCTGTGTCCCTGTCAAGCAGAGCCACAGAAGTGATCCCAGGGGTGAATTTCCTATTTTCCATCCAATCATCAAGATTTTTCTTGAAGAGTGCTAATGAGGAGCTCTGTTTGACATAGACAGGTAGTCTGTTCCAGAGTATGGGAAGTCTCTGGGACAGGAATCTATCCCTCCAACATGTTCTGTTTATTGTGGTCGCTAGAACGTGCAGCTCAGAGGGATTTGGATTTCTTTAAGTGGAGCATGTCCAACAGCTCTGGGTTTGATATAACTTTTGTATGTTAGGCAGAGATCGCCTCTGAGTAGGTGATATGCAGCGGAGTAAAGCTGGAGTTTTTTGAGTCAGTCTGCGTAAGGCATCTGTTTGAGGCCAGTAATCCTCTTTGTGATGTATTTTTGCGGCCCTTCCAGTCTTGTGAGGTACATACCAAAAGGGGCATTGTAGTCTATAATGGGTCTAATGACTGATGAGTACAGGGGAACAATGACCTCTTTTTCTCTGGATGAAAAACCTTTTGTGATGAGGTGTGCCACGTAGAAGGATATCCTGACCACTGTGGTGATGTGATTATCAAGAGACTACTGTCCACCTGTGTCCCAAGGTCTCTTATCACACTTTCAGTGTTAAGTAGTCTATCGCCTATGTGGTACAGAGTTTTTACCAAAGGGGATGACAATGCACTTTTTGGCACTGAGCTTGAGGCCATGGCTTTGACACCAGGCATCTGTCTCAGTGAGGCCCTTTTGTAGGATGTCCACATCATTAGGAGTTTCGATTATGGCTCCTAGTTTGCAGTCATCTGCGAACTTAGTTAGCCAAAGACGTTCTGTGTTAGCCTGTACTTCAGAGAAGTAGATACCAAACAGGAGAGGACCCAGTACTGAACCCTGTGGTACTCCACTTGTCACTGGTCTGAAGTCGGATTTGGAGTCTGCTACTTTCACAGTGTGGGTTCAGTCAGTAAGCCAGTTGGCAACCCATCTTGTGACATAGGAATTTATACCTAGTTTAGTGAGTTTATCTTTAACTCCAGAGTGGGGGATGGTGTCGAAAGCCTTGGCGAGATCTAGATAGGCTGTGTGAACCACCTGACCCTCATCTATGGCTTTGGTGATTGCTTCAAAGAAGTCTATCAGGTTTAGGAAACATGATCTGCCTTTTACAAACCCGAACTGTGTGGGGTCCAGAGTTTGGAGATTACCAATGTCTTTGTTTATGAGTTCCATGATGATATGTTCCATGGCCTTGCAGACCAGGGTTGTCAGGCTAATGGGGCAGTAGTTCCTGGGGTTTGTTGTGGCTCCCCCTTTGTGGAGTGGGATAACTGTTGCAGTGCACCATTCAGTGGGCGCAAAGCCTGAGGAGAGGCTATGATTGAACATGGTACGTAGGTGCAGTGCCAGTTCATTCTGTAGTTCATGTAGAATGCAGCCTGGGATGTTGTCAGGTCCCATGGATGCTGTGTTCTTGGCTTTGAAGAGTGAGGTTTTTACCTGTTCAGCCATGATTACAGGAACTTTGCATTCTTCCGGTATAGAGATGGGCCCTTTAGATGGTGAGAGGAGGGTAAAGTTAGCAATTAACCTATCTGCCAGGATGTTGGCAATATCAGTTGGTTCTGTATATTTAGTGCCATTGTGCTGTAACTCAGAGCAGATGTGAGTGTTGCCATTGAGATTCTTGACATAGCTATAGAATGCTTTATGGTTGTCTTTAGAATCAGTGGCGAGTTTGTTTTCATAACTAGCTTTGGAGGATTTTATGAGGGATCTCAGCTTCTTACTGAGGCTGAACAGGTAGTTCCTCCAATCATGGGAGTTTACTCTTTTTTTGCAACAGTTTCTTTCTTCTGTTGTAGAGTTTGTTCATGGCAGAAGACCACCAGATTGGCTTCCTTTTTTTGGAGGATAGCATCTTGGTTCTGTTTGGGATAGCATGATCCATGCACTCGTGTAAGTGCTTATAAAGTGTATTTGTGTAGGATTCAGCAGTCGTACCTCTATTGTTCATCTGCATGGGTGTCGTGAAGTTTGCCACTTCTGTCTTAAGAAGCATGTAGTTGGTTTTGGAGAAATCTTTTACGGTTGTTTCCCTAATGGGTGATGGGGGTGGGATGTGGATGTCTAGGGTGATTAGCTTGTGGTTAGATCTGACCAATGAGGAATTCACCTCTGGTGTGGAACACCGGTCACCCATGTTGGTAATGACCAGGTCTAGGATATTGCTGCCCCTGGTGGAGGTGTGGATAAGTTGATCCAAGGTGTTGGAATTCATAAATTCCAGAAAACGTTGAGCAAAAGGGTTGGTACATGAGTATTTTTCCCAGTTAATGGTGGGGTAGTTGAAATCACCCATTATTAGGGTGTTGGATTGTACCCTAATATTTTCCAGTGTATCAAGAAAAGAGGAGTGGGAATCCTGGGGCATGATGGGGGGTCTGTAGCAAGCTACAATTTGGATTGCGGTCTTGCACAGAATTAGTTGCACTTGGATAATCTCGGATGCATTATGCTGAGCAACTAGCTTGGAGGTGTGGACATCCTTAATGAATATGGACATGCCTCCACCTTTAGTACTTCGGTCCGGGTTAGGTGGCCGAAAGGTGTGGTATGAATTATAGCCTGGTAATGTAGGGGTGCTCTCTGGAGCTTTCAACCAGGTCTCTGTCACTGCACAGATGTCAATGTTCTCCATTTTAAGGAGTGCCTCGAGTGAGTGCATTTTGAGGTTTAAACTTCTAGCATTGAGTAGCATTATCCTCACATTTTGCTTGCTTGTACCTGTTACGGTGGTGAATTTGTCATTTGAACCTTGCCTAAAAAGGCCCTATAGGGGTGGCAAGAGCCTTTGCCAGTATCCGGAATCCCAAGGGCGACAGGTGCAGGCCATCTCTGGCACAGCATAGTGATCTGTCAATCATGTCATCCCAGGCAGACAGATACTGGATTCCCTTAAAATGACACCAGAAGCTTAGCCAATTGTTGAAGTCAATCATTTTGCCCTTGTACTGTGGTATCATTCTGGGTGATGGCAGGATGCTACTCAGGGCTAGGTCATACCTGCCTGGGCTACAAGATCGGAGAGCTCCTCCATGTCTCTTTTCATGTAGTACAGGGAGGTATGTCTCAGGTCATTCACATCAACATGGACAATGACAGAGTCATATTTGTACTTGCTGTGGAGTGACCTGAGTGCATGCATTATGTGGCAGATTCTGGCACCCAACAGGCACCTGACAGTAACTTTCTCCTTGTTTAGCCTGGTGAGTGGAACATCAGTGTGCCTGACTAGAGAGTCACCTATGACTAGAGTGTTGGATACGTTATGCCTTATGGGCTTTAGTTGAGTGGCACACTGAGTTTGTGGGATATGTGTCATTTGGGTTGTTTTGGGGGGGTGGAGGTTGCTTGCTTTTCGGCTTTGGAAGTCTCAGTTGTTTGGGCAGATTTTTATTGAGAGCCTCTGCGAATGTAGGCGTGTGTTTTGTGCTTCTATGTGCGTGTTTTGGTGGTGTAGGTTTTGAGGGACTATGTGATGAGTGTGGTGAGGTGCAAGTGTCTACCTTCTCTCTTGACTGTCTAGTCCAGTCTTCGGTGAAGAGAGCTTTGCTTCCAGTTTGGCTATATAAGTGCATCTCTCACAGGTTGAAGTGTTGGGTCGTAGGAGAAGAGGGTTGTCTGTGTACATGAGGCAATTGCTGCATTGCCCCAAGATGCCCAGATTCATCAGTTAGACAGGAGAAAACACTGGGAGCTGACCTTTAGGCATGGCTGGATAGGTGCTTATTTATTAAGTACTAAAAACTGTTTTCCTCTAGACAAGTGAGGAAAGTTGAGTGCTGTAGTAATTTGTAGCTTATTTAGTGCTTACAACAAGTTCTGAACAAGTGCTGCGCTCAAAGATACAGATTTGAGTGCTAAAACTAAAAAAGCTGGCTAGTTGTAAGGGTAAATTTGAAGAGCAGACTTTATGGCACTGGGAATAGTTTAACCCTAATTACGTTGGGGGGGGACTCAGGAGCTTACAAACAGTCCTGGATACAGCAAATCTGTATCTGGACTAGACTTGTTACAGGAAAGAGGGGAAGCAAGCTTAGAATTTTTTTCAGTAAAGTGAAAATGGAGAAAGCTGGAACATAAGTTAATTCAAGGTTAAGAATCTGAGTGAGTTGGCCTTCACAAATGTTCTCTCTCTATTAGAGTGAATGAACTAATGACACTAGACTGGGAGAAGTGTCACAGATCAAATATACAGTATGGGCGGGCAACTGCAAGGCCACCAAGTGTAAGAACACTGCAACAATAGGGAGGTGGGGTGGGAAAGTAAAACTATTACAGCAACTACCTGTAGCCACTAAATGAAAGTTTTAAACAGATTAAGGAGCAAGCAGACTCTAGAGAATGTTTTTAACTGCAAAAAGACTAGACTAGAACACAGAAACCTCAAAAAAATCAAAAATGCACAGAAAGTCATGGATAGAGCACTCACAAACAGAAAATACAACTCTTAGTATGAAAAAGCAGTTTACAGTTAAGTAATTCAGTAAACATGCAAGTAGAGTAAAGAAACAGTATCTAGCAATGAAAAATACAGTTAAAACAGTATAAGACAGTACATAAATGCAGCAAAACAGTAAAAAAGCTTTATAACAGTGCAAAATGTTGTAGATTAACTGTATAGCACAATTATAAGTGTTACAGAAGTGCAATTCAATGAAATAAGTGTAAGAAATAACTTACCCTGCTCTTGGAATCTTAAGGAATTTCTGCTTAGTTTCAGTAATGAATTACCATCCACAGCCTGATAAATAAAAGCACAACCTTTTCCAGACACAGGGTTTCTATACCAGTAAGGACGGAAGAGTTAGAAGATCAAATTACTACTCAACTTAGTAAAAGTAAAAGTCTTAATAAAGACTTAGCTTTTTCTTCCATCTTTTTTAAAACCTCTTCTGCTTTGGTGTCAAAAAGTTTGTCTTTGTTCAGTGGTGCGTCCAATAATTTTGATTTGACATGGTCTGGCAAGGTCTGTTCCTTAAGTCAAGCATGCGTTCTAAGTAGAGAACCTGTGACTGCTGTCCTGCAAGATGCTTCTAGGGCATCAAACCCACATTGCAGATATGCTTGCTGACTTGGCTTGCAGAATGCATAAGCTCCTGTAATTCTTTATTTTCTGCAAAGTCAGGGAAGGTAGATAATTTTTGTTTAAGTTCCATAGTATGTTGCTGGTACTTCAGCATGTGGAACTGACAATTTAATGCTCTAATGGCAAGAGTTGCAGAGGTGTATACTTTTTTTACCCCATCTGTCTAAAGCTCGGGAATCCCTGTCCGAGGGGGTGGGATTTTTAGCTGTAGTTGCTTTTATTCCTTTAGGTCCTTGGGAGATGATCTCTGGGTCAGCAATAAGATTCTTGAAAAGAAATTTGTGTGAGTCAGGGACTCTGTAGTACCTGTCAAGAGTTAGACTTGATTCCATAAAAACATCATCCACAACATTCAGGACAGGGGGAATAGATAAGGTTCTGTGCTGAGGTAAACCTAAAAATTCCCTGAGTCTCTTTTTGGACTGAGGATAATCTTGGCATTCCCAGTGGAAATGCTCTCTCAAGGTATGTAGGGTTTCACCAAAAGAAAAACTCTCTGGAGGAGAGGCAGAGGGAATGGATTCCTCTGCATCTGAATCCCCATAATCAGATAAGGGCATGTCTTCATAATCAGAAACCTCAGAGTCGTCGGACTCTTGGTCAGATAAAGCTGCTGGAGACAAGTTTCTTTTCCTTTTAGCAGGGGAAGGCTGGCTTCCCCTAATCAGCATGATAAGTCTTCCGCCATTTAAGCATCTGTGATTGTGGCAAGGAAGCAGGAGCTTGAGATTGGGTCATCGGTTTTTTAGGCGTAGCTCATACACTGGGCCTTAGAAACTCAGTAGTTTTAGAAAGAACTGAAGACGCAAAAGAAGTCATCGGTTTGTGTTGAATACCGGTAGTGCGAAGAACTTCCTCAGAAGCCAGTGCCTGCACAGTGGCTCCGAACCCATCCGAGGTACAGACATCCGCAGGTTCTGTAGTCAAAGAAGAGTCTCGTGGCATACCTGACTCCGAATGGGTTTCGGTAGTGGACTGCGAATCCATCAAAGCGGGCTTCAGGGGCAAACTCCTCAATGAGTACTGGCGAACTGGCAACTAGCTTAACAGAAGCGTTGCCGGCAGTTTTGGACCTGTGCGGTCTATCTCTGTCTTTATCCTTACATTTTCCAGAAGATCAGTAGTCGGATGGCTTACAGAAGCCATTTTGGAATATGGAGATTGAGAGCGAAAGTATTTAGCTACAATAAGGGCCCGACGATGTATAGTTCTGGCGTTGAACAAAGCACAAAACCGGCAGCGAGGGACATCAAGGTCTGGGCCTAAACAGGTGACGCAGTAAGAATGGAAATCTCAGTGTGGTATTTGCTTTCCACAGGCAAAACAATTGTTAACTCTTTCTGACATCGGTTAGAGCAAGAAAAAAGGATCCCCAATGGCGTACTTAGCTTTAGAAGACTTCAACTTCAATTTTGGAAACGAAAACTCAGGTAGCAGCTGACCGGCACTCATGTGAACTGCTTCTGCTTCGGGCTACTCGGCAAGAAAGACTGATGCAATGGCGTCGGCTGCTTCTTTTTATACCACTGACGACCTGGCGTCAGTCCTGGAGCAACAGCAACCGACGCAGAAATACTAAGCCTCTGGTATTAGGGCCAACTGAGGTCTATCCGTGGCAGGATAACCCAAGTGTGATGACTGCAACAGTGAAACACAAAGAACATCTGTAATGTATATTCTTCTTGATTTTAAAATAAAGATACAGTAAAAGCCTTCCACCATGACTCACCAAAAACTAACCCCCTGATGATCAGGCTCACTGAAATGTATGTGTTTTTTTTTGGGGGGGGGGGACAGGGACACCCACACCCTCCAAATTTATATTACTTGTGTCTTCTTGGTCATTGAAAAAAGTAACACGTCTCTGTCTCTCATGAAAGCAGTGTCAGTGGCATACCTCTCAACCTCTTAGTGCAAGAAATCTTTACAAAGCCTAAAATAATGCTCAAAGTCCCAAAATAGGGGCAGATTTTAAATATCGTTCTTATAAAGTTTAAACTTTGATAGAATAACAGGATTTGCATTAGAATGCATTCTCTGAAAGAAATGAAGTCTGAAACACAAAGGTTTGCCATTATTTAATGAGTTCAATCCTCACTAATTTGCCAGCAAATCACAAATTTTATGAGATAAAAATCTGGACAGTTGAGAGGTATGGTCACGGGCCACAGCTTAATATTCAGCACATGTTGCTTAATAATCTGTAAGTCTGTTTTGGTGTCTAGGTGAACTAAGGCGGAAAAATAAATCAAAGATGAGGTCTCACTGTACTCTGTATTCTTAAAAGGCTTCTTTATGTCTCCGTTGAGATTACTTTGAAATAATCACGATTACTGCAGATTTGCAGAATAACAAATTGTGCTGCCCAAATTATTATACTGTATGTCTAAACCAGAGATTGGTGTAGGGGTTTTTTTTTTGTTTTTTAAGCAGCAGAGGAGTATCATAAAATAGGAACAGTAGATGTAATGCAGTATACAAACATTTATTGCATTTGATATTTAGGATTATTACTGGGTTTTTATAAAATGTATGTTATAATTAAAATAAAGCTAATTTTAGCTCAGACTTCCTTTATTGATAACTAGCATGAGAAATTGATTTATACCTATCATGGTTTATTTTTGTGCAATAACAAAATAATTCAGAGCTTCTGTGTGTGTGTGTGTGTGTGTGTGTGTGTGTGTGTGTGTGTGTGTGTGTGTGTGTGTGTGTGCAAGCACATGCTTGTAAGTTCATATGTTAGTTCTATGTTGTAGTTCATATTTACCAAGCTATTAATAATATGCTGCTGTTGGAATTTGGAATGTACCTGCAAAGAGATGTGAATTGTGCTGGATTCTGCTTTATTTTTAATATCTCTGTGGTTGCTGTAAATTGCTAAAGCTGTTTTGTATTTGGTTATGCATCACATGCCAATTAAATGATTAACTCTGAAAATGTAGTAAAATGGAAAAATAAGACGCTGATGGCTGTAATATCCAAAAAAGGCCTTTACTAGTGCAAAAACAAAAGCGCTTTCACAAACGAGCTTCTTCAGGTGTGTTAAACTTTCAATAAAACTTCCTGTTTAGATATGCTTTTTGAGCCTCTTGGTTTACATTTTTTGTGAAAAGTTGCTATCAAAGCATTTTTCCAAGCCCCATTCAAAAAAATTGGTTTTTGCTCTGTAACCAGGGTGGGGGCTCAAATGAGGGTCCCGCCTTGAGCTCCAAATGGCCTTTCTACTCCCCTGAAAGGTATACACAGAAAATGGATGAATGTCTTTGTGGTGCTGGCAATTACATGGTCATGGCTGAACAGCCTTTGATGTGGACTTCTAAGGCCCAGTATATACATCTGAGAGCAACAAGAGAAATCACAGTACTGTGTTCATCATTCCACTCAGTTTCCTCGCAAACATCAGCTGTGCATGAAGAAGCTGATCATCTTTTGGAGGAAGCAGTCAGGAAGTATGCTGTATGTGGAAAAGCACACAATCAGTCTTTAATGTCCTCTCATGTGGCTTGTCTGGTATGTGTGTGTGTGTGTGTGTGTGTTTGTTTGACAACAAAAAGATGTACTGCATTACAGTAGTCATTATTTTGTTCACATTCATTACTGTATTATAACAGAAGTATACACAGAAGACTGCCTTTGTGATGCTGGCTGCAACATGAACACTGAATGCTCAATGATATGAAACCACACTACCAATCTGTACTTCAAAATCTCCTTTATTTGTTGACTTTCTGTTTATCTTCGTTACTTGCAGCAAAGGTTTATGGTTCAGAGCATCTATGTAGGCAGCTAGGAGTATAACTACCAACAGCTTTTATTTTGATTAACTTCAATGTATACACTTCTTCATTCACTGCCAGTGTCAATACATAAGAGACCAGCTGAAATGTATTTGTTGTGAGTGAAGCCCCTGAGGTTTACCATTCAGAAATGTTTTAATCTGAGTAGACAGGAAGGCAGTGACAGAGCCATAGCTAGCTATTCTATTGTTCTGTGCCTTTCCAGAGTTTGTTGCCCCCCCCTCCACTTTAAGTTGTGCAACCAAAAAAAAAAAGTTGCTTTTTCAAGATGAAGAGGAAATAAAAGGTTCTTTCTTAAACTTTAACAAATTTAACAAGTGGCTTGCTACAGATAAATACCACACAGGGAGCACTGAGCAATTCGATTGTGGCTGGCATAATGGTGAAGGAGTTTAACTCACAGACACAAGGTACAGAGTTTGAGTCTCGCCTTTGGTGACCGCCTAGTTATTGGCTAGGCATGTAATAGCCACTGTCTCATTATTGGCTAGCCATGTAATTGTCTGCAGACTGATTGCCTAAAATTTAGTAACTACATTAATTTCTGGATGCTGGTACTTGCACTGCATCACAAATGGACCTCTGAGGAACTTCAGATTTACTGTCAAATACAGTATCGACATTCACAAACTGAATGCCAGTACTTGATGGTTACACACCCTGACATCTACAGTAGGTGGAGGGAGATGCTTCTGGTTCAAGTCTTGGATGGCACCTAGGAGAATTATTACATGTTGCACCCATGGACTACTCTGAGGCGATCTCTGCTTAACATACAAGGCCATGTCAAGCCCAGAGCTGTTAGACATGCTACACTTTAAGAAATCCTAATCCCTCAGAGCCACACGCTCCAGGGATCTAAACCTTTTCATCACAATAAACAAAACATGCTGGAGGGATAGGTTCCTGACCCAGGGACTCCCCAGACTCTGGAATAGACTGCCCATACATGTCAAGCACAGCGCCTCTTTGGCCCTCTTCAAAAGGAACCTTGATGATTGGATGGGAGATAGGAAATTCATCCTGGGGATCACGTCAGTCGCCCTGCTAGACAGGGGTCCAGGGAAGTAAATAGTGTGGGAAGAAATAGCCAGGGAATTGTTATGGCTAGGCTTGTACAGGCCCTAGGGCCGATAGCCTAGTACCAACCTATGAACCTGCAGGACAGCATTGCCTAGGGGTTGCAGATTATCATGTGTACAAAGGCAAATATGCTCTCTCCAGCTAACAGAGCTAGCAGATCTCTAGTGAACCCTGCAGACTTAGGAGCTTCAAGGAGAGGGGGGTGTATCAACAGGGTCCAGTAGCCTGTCCCAGTCCCTGATGCCTGGCTGCTCTCACTGTAAGGGAATGGGATGGGCGATTGTGCCATCCAGCCAAGGGAAAGAATGGCCTGGAGTGTTTTTGGATTTCTTGGATTGTCTGAAGACTTCCTGGCTCTTGCCTCCAAGACAGGAATGAATCATTCATTGGGCAAAGGAAGGGAAACCATTAGACAAGACACAGTGGATAGGGGTAAATGTTACACTAGGGAGGTATGGTCTGGATCTGAATACTCAGAAGAGGCAGTGAGATTGTTACTTTTTATAATAAATTTTGTTTTCACCTGCAACAACTTCCAATACACCAGTCACCTGACTATACTTAACTTGGAAGCATTACAACAACACATCATCCCTTTATTCCTCAGCCTGTAGGTTGGCATTTATTGCACATGCATTGGAAAGAGTTGTTGTAATACAATTTTAATGCAGCCTGTATCATCTACTTCTTCTTCCACGATGGTCTCTACATTAAAGAGGAAGCAACTATCTGGTGTTCAGCACATGAAGGTAAAGTGAGTATGACATGAAGAGGCTCCTCAGCTCTCGGCAAGTCAGGCCTCCTCCTCAATTTGTTAAGCATATGGTATTAATAAATACTACGGCTTTATTCCAGAAGATGTGCAAATGCAAAAGCAGGTTTTGGTACTTGTTTTTATTCTGCACTCAGTGCTTAATGTTGATTGTGGTTACTGTAAATGATAGAAAACCATCACATATGAAGAATCAAAACATTCTGCAGGTGATCTAGTGGTCCTCTCTAAAGTCAGCAGGTGTTTTTGCAATGTATGATGGAGTTTTAGGTGCGTGCATATGTGAGGGGATCTCTGTGTTGGAGCATTCACTTGTGAGTTTCTGTCCTGTTTATGCTTACTTCATCAGTCTTGAAGCCATTGGGTACTGGTACAGGTTGTGACTTCTCTGAAAGCCTGAATGGCTTTAACATGTAACTATACACACAAGCATTGGCTATGAAATGGTACTGTCCAAAGGGTACTTTTCTGAAATGGGAACATTGTTGTGTTTTGTGTTTATTTTAAAGAAAAGGCACACCAGTCTCTGAGTCTCTAACAGCGCTACAACCACTGTCATCCAGAAAGTGGTAAGTTATTTCCCATAAAACTTCTGTGAGTCTTGTATTGAATATCTTTTTTTTTTTTTTCTAAATTGAAATGTTATCCTGTTTTCTTGTTATCCTTGCTTCCCATGTACCCTTTGGTGAGTTGACACTCGGAATTTTATTTAGGCTGCACTTGTGTAGTCCTAAATGACAATAAAGTTTACTTTGACTTGATTCCTTATTGGGTACAGAACAATGCTTCACATCATACTAGCATGACATCTTTGCTTCATTTTTATTCCAGTCAGAATAACAGACCTACTCCTGATGCACAAGCTGACTTACAAGACAGTACAGTTGTAAAAGATCTTATCATAACAGTAGAAGTCCTACTGAACGTTGTTGTAATATTCCTAACACGTGGGTTAGCACTGCTGTCGCCTGACTGGGGAACCAAAGTTGTATCTTTCGCAGTGTTTTACATCCAGTATGTGACCTCTAATTGACTGCGTAGGGGTGGGTCTACTTCAAAAAGCTGAAATACCGCAACACTGACTTTCACAATGCCAAGACGAGAAGGCCAACATCATCAGAAAACCGATGTCCTCGACACCGACTGTGAACTCCAGGTAAGTAACCACTTGGCCACCATGCTGAACTTTGACCCTTACCCCTGCAGTAGTGCGACCTTGGAGATGGTATATTTAGTTAGGGGTGTGTGTGTGTGTGGGGGGGGGGGGTTAATTTGCTTTGGGTTTAACTTTTTATTTTTTTTTGGACAAGTGGTAACTTTCCTGGATTTTGCAGTCAGTGTTCCGTGACGTTGGTTTTCTGATGTTGTCGGCCTTCTCGTCTTGGGATTGTGAAACTCGGTGTTGTAGTATTTCAGTCCTCTGAAGTAGACCCGTAGGGGTATACAGTTGGATGTATGAACTTTATCCCTCAGACTATTTCCAAGCCAGCAGCCTGAAGACTCCTGAGAAAAAAAAATGGGTTAGCTAGGAGGAGCACAGTATAAAGTGATATGAAAGCTCCCTCAGTTCTAGAGTGTTCCCCATGGGATAAGAACTGAGGGAGAAAGACTGAGCAGGAAGAAAATAAAAGTATAGACTAGAAGGAGAGTGGGAAGGAATACTGCAAAAACAGGACATCTACTGTTATGGTAAGTTCTTACACAACTGTACCATGTCCTACTGCAGTATTCTTAATACAAAGGTGATTCTCAGTGCGAAAGGGAAAGTAAGGGTGGTCTATTAAAAGGCAGGAGAACTGTCCAAGAGGTCAAATAGGACTAACCTAGTGAAGACAGCCCTGGACCTTGAAAAGGCATTTATCCTATAGTATTTAGTGAAAAAGACAACCAGGTGACAGTCACCAGTATGGATCTGGCACAGACTCCTTTGTAGAAAGCTCCAGAGGCTTCTAGTGAGCTTGACGGCATTAAGACATGGACTTGTCATGTAGAAAGTAACAAAATGAGATGGCCATTGAAATCCAACTTGCAATGGTTTGCTTGGATACCAGATGGCCCAGTTTAGAGTCCATGAAAGAAAACAATTGATCGGATTTTCAAATAAATTTTATTTTGTCCAAATACAATCTTAGCTGTCTGTTAATGCCCAGAGAATGGACTATCTTCTCCCCCTAATTTTGTGGGTTGGGAAAGAAGGCAGGTTGGTTTATGCACTGATTGAGAGACAGCTCATTCACTACTTTAGGCAAAAATGAAAGATTAGTCCTGACGGCCATCCTGTCTTTGTGAAAAATAAGAGAGGGTGGAATAGCCATGAATGCCTGAAGCTCTGAAACTAAATTAAGTCAGTGCCAGAAGTAGGATAATTTTTCAAGTGCAGAATTTGAGGTTTGCTAATTTAGCCAGCTCAGGGAGAGGTAAAGTAAGTTTTTCCCAGCACAAAGTTGAGGTGCCAAGTAGAGGTAAAGGGTTTTCTAGGTGGTGTAAGATGCAAGACCCATTTAAAGAATAACTTGATCTCAGATCTGGACATGAGTGGGGGAGTAAGACATAAGTAAGCTGAGATGGCTGACAGGTGGGCTTTCATGGAGGAGTAAGCCAGACCTGTATGTAAGGGTTCGCACAGATATTTCAGAATGGAAGGTACCTCTGAATGGTTGGGTCCTATCCATTCCTTTGGCACCAATAGGAAAATGTCTTCCATTTGGCTATGTAAGATATTTGAGTGGTGGATTTCCTGGCTTCTTGGAAAACCTCAACAACATCCTCAGAAAATGGTGTTTGTAAAGAATCAAAACCCTTTGATCCACAGAGTTAGATTTAGGGATGATAGATTGGGGTGAAGCAGTAACCATTTTTTTGTGTTTGTGTGGTGTAATAAGATCCACTTGGTGTCTCTAATATCACTAAGAACAAACAGTTAAGAAATATAAACGTAGGCTGCCCAATGGGTCACTTACCTGAGTATTTGAAGCAATGGTACCAACGACCAAACAATGATTATTAGTCTGAAGGATACACAACCTGTGCTCAGGCTGGCAGTGAGATAGTCTGGGGAATTATGCTTGTACATCTGCATATATAATTTTATACTTGAGAGCTCAGGTCACATGTCAGACAAATAATACTAGGAAACTAAAACTTTGGTACCCCAGCTGGACAACAGCAGTGAGAACCCATGTATTGGGAATATTGCAAAAATCATTTCAGTTAGGATATCAGCCATTCATAAACTAATAGTTTTTTGTGTATTACTTGTCATGCAATCTATTAAACTACATAGGCAGATAGTCATGTTTAATTGCATATTAACATGCTTTAATTTCACAGTTTGAATATCAGACCTACCTCTGTTGTATCAGAAGATTTTTCAGAATAACAACAACAGTTTGTAGGTCCTTTAAACAATGAGTTTATTTTACCATTAACATGAACTGCTGCACGAGGCAGAACTGCATGAATACAACTGAGGTGTTTTTTTCTATGATAGTGTGTTTTGATGCATCTACACTCATGTTGCTAAAGTAGTTAGGAAAACCTTCTATATCGCCCACCTGATCATGAAGGGATTCACATCTAGATCAAGGGAGGTCATCGTCCCCCTGTACTCATCACTCATTAGACCTATGATTGAGTACAATGCCCCGTTCGGAATGTATCTGACCAGACACCTGCTGCAGCTTGAAAGGCCCCAAAAGTTCCTCACCAAAAGGATAAAGGGTCTCAAAAATATGTCTTATGCTGCCCGACTGAAAGAACTCCAGCTCTATTCAGTCTCATACCGCTTGCTCAGAGGTGACCTGTGCCTGACATATAAGGCCATGTCAAACCCAGATTTGATGAATATGCTTCACCTCAAAAAATCTAGATCCCTCAGAACCACAAGGGCGGGAGACTTAAACCTTGACACGGTTATAAATAGAACGTTCTGGAGGGACAGATTCATCACCCAGAGACTCCCTATGCTGTGGAACAAAATCCCGGTACATGTGAGGCAGAGCACCTCTCTGGCCTTGTTCAAGAGGAATCTTGACCAATGGATGGGAGATTGCAGATATACCCCAGGGATTACTTCAGTGTCACTGCTTGACAGAGGCACAGCAAAATGATAGGCATAGTTTTTATTCAAACTAAAGGGGTGGCGAAAGCCACATAACTATGGGCTAGGCTTATAAATGCCCTTGGGCAGATAGCCTAGTATGAACCTATGAACCTATGTAGTGTTAAATAGGATGGGACATCTGCTTAGTTCTACCAAATGATCTACTAGCTAGCTGCAGCAAGCTTGCCTTCAGCTGAAAAAGCCATACAAGAAGTAAGTAAGTACCAGTGAAGGTCCAATTACTCTGTTTTCCAGCAGTCAAGATGCTCTTGCTACACGCTGTCTCAGTGACACATCTGGCTGAAGCAATCTGCAGCTGTGTAATACAGATAAAAGGCTTTACAATTGCAAGATTGATGTCCTGCAGAAGGTTGATGGTAACACAGGACTGTATACTCACAGACACGGAAAAGAAAGCAATCTTGTGTGTGTGCATGTCTGTATGTAAAATACCATAGTTAGAGATGGCAGGTGTGTGTGTGTGTGTGTGTGTGTGTGTGTGTGTGTGTGTGTGTGTGTGTGTGTGTGTGTGTGTGTGTGCAAACTGCCCTAACTAGGGCAGTTAGGGATGGCATGTTAGTTAATTTGTTCAGTCTCAAATCCTGTACCTTAGTTACTGGAGACAACAGCCTGAATCTTCTACACTAACTACCAGACTACTCAAAAAAAAAAGAGTTTCAGTGCATTTTCAAGGAATTGTGAGCTTCAAGGGAAAAGAGGTTTACTGGTGCTCATGCTAAATCAGTTTTCAATGTGCAATGGTTTTGTTTAGCAAATGGTCATCACTGTATGTGGTATAAAATTTGAAAGCAGTGTTAGTAGCACAACAGGTAGCATACTTGCTTTTGAGACAGAAGGCTGCAGATGGACTGCTGATACTGTGTTGTACTTTAAGCAGGGTGAGGGTGCTGCAATCCAGAGTGTGCCCTCCTTTGGATTAGTTACAAATCTCTTTCAAGTGGAATTATTCAGATGAATATTACTTCTGCAGAGATTGTACATATTGATCGATATTGGTGGATTGTAATGGCAGACGTCAGAGTGGCCTTTTATGGTTGAAATGTTCTGAAATGGGCAGTTTTGTTATTATTGGTTCATTTGCTTTGTTTCATTGCTTAATGGGAAAAAAAATGGCTCGAGCCATTCTCATGCCTATGGTCCCATTTGACCATGATCAGGCTCTGACTGAAAAAGGGAGGTTCATAGACAGATGCTAAAATAGCCAACAAATGACCATTGCTGGAGGAGTAAGACAGACCATAGGATAGTAACACACATAAATACTGTAGAACAAGACAAACTCTAGCCCTGAATGGATGATGGTTGTTTTGTTGGCACTAACTAGAAAACTCTTCCGTTTGCTAATATACGACTTTCTGTTAGCAAGTTTTCTTGCCTTCATTAGGACCAGTGCATGTCTTCAGACAATATGTGCCTAAAAGGTATTAATAATCTATAATCCAGGCAGTCAGCAATAGTTGTTTGGGGTCAGGATGTATCAAATACCCTGATCTAGTGTGAGGAAGCTTGTGGTCAGTAGCGTAGTTGGGGCTGGGCAAGATGGCAACAACCACCAGGCACAAAGTGTTGGGGGGGGGGTAATCAGGCGATCCTGATCTCTAACCATTACTTGCTATTATAAGCTATAAGCATATTTATAAGCATCTGCAGCTAAACCTAAGATTTGCTTAAACATGTGGTTTAAACTCTACTTTGCTTCAGTTTAAAGGTAATGAAAAAAAAAACTAAAACATGAGCATAGTAACACTTTGTGCAGGCAGGGTATAAACTGTAGCAACTGTTTGCTACATTTGTAACAAGCAGTTTTCTACAGTAAATAATATATATATATATATATATATATATATATATATATATATATATATATATTTTTTTTTTTTTAAACTAAAAGCACAAGTCCTCTAGTGCTCCATGCAATCAGGATATAAACTGTAGCAACTGTTTGCTATATATGTAGCAAGCAGTTTGCTGCAGTTTAAAACAAGAAATCATTATTATTACTATTTTTTAAGTAAAACATGTTCACATTCAGGGACAGTCAGATGCAGGGCACTGAAACAGGACATGAATGACTGTGCAGGAGGGAGATTGGGCATGTTGGGCATCTGGTCACCTGTCTGGTATGCTAGAAGAAGGAATGTCCATTTTATTTTTAATTGCACAGTAGAAGAGCTGAGGGGGTGCAGGTGCTGGGTCATGGTACTGGCACAGGGCACTGGTTGAACCAGTTACTGCTTATGGTAAATACACCTGGCCAATTTCAAAAGAAGGTAGGAAAACTGCTGCCTGGGCCAGAAGGGAGCCACCACAATGATCATGGGGGATTTTTTTGAATCTTCAGAAATACCCTGGGAATCACTGTAACATGTGGAAAAATATACAAAACACTGCCACACAAGGAAAAGAAAAGTTATCTGTCTTCCACACCTTTTTGAATGGAGGCCAAGAACAGAATTTTGATTGTTTCAAGAGGAAGCAAAAAGGTCTAAATGAGGAATTCCCCACAGATGGATCAAATCTTGGAAGGCCCATGATTCAGTTTTCTTACACTAGGGTATACCTTGGTCATGCTCAGTTTGTCTACAACAGAGTTTTGCTCTGATGGAAAGAAAGATGCCTGCAGAATGAGACTGTGCTACAAAGACATATCCCATGCTAACATGGCTAGCCTGCATAGAGGGTAAGATATGGTTCCCCTTTGCTTGTTTACGTAGCATATAAAAAGAAGTTATGTACCTACCATAACGTTCCATGTTAGTTGTCTTCATCTCGCCTTCTTTCTTGCTGGTTGGGATCAGAGACGATTCTCGGTTCTGACTCGGCCATCTTCTATGGCTCGAGAGCTGTTTACTGGCTTGAGGCTACCCCTTATCCCATGATGCCTAGCGCTAGCTACCCAGATCTCATTTGAAATAGCTAACCCCAGCCATAGCTATATAATGAACCCCTCCAAGCAAAAGGTTGAGCATACCTGAGTCAGTAGAGGAAACAAACCAGAAAACACTCAGCCAGTGAAACCTGAACTCCTCTCGGTCCAATAGGACAGGGGGATGGAGTGGGGGACGCAAGAAAGAAGGCGAGATGAAGACAACTAACATGGAACGTTATGGTAGGTACATAACTTCTTTATGTTAAGTTGTCTATCTCACCTTCATTTCTTGCTGGTTGGGACAGCGTCCCTAGCACCTACAATCCTAGGTGGCTCATTGGAACAGACTTTTCAGAACAGTGGAACCAAAGTTAGCTCTACTTCTGGAGACCATATCTAACTTGTAATGAGAAATAAAGGTATGAAGGTTCACAAACGTAGCAGCTGCGTAGATAGAGTCCATGGGCAACCTAGACTGGAAGGCTACAGAGGTGGCCAAAGCCCTAGTAGAATGACCTTTCAGTTTGATAGACAACTCTTTGTTTCTCAGTTGATAGATGAAGGTAATAATGTGAGACAACCACCTGGATAAGGTCACTTTGGAAACTGGGAGACCTTGTTTGCCCCGAGCATAGGAAAGGAAAAGTTGGTCCGACTTCCTTATATTCTTTGTTCTATGCAGGTAAAAATGTAATTGTCTATGAACATCCAATTGGTGTAATTTGTTTTCTGCCTAGTTGGTGTGGTTAGGGAAAAACACAGGGAGGTCTATAGATTGGTTCAGATTATTTTCTGAGCAGACTTTCGGAAGGAAAGAGGGCTTAGTCCTCAGAGCAACCCTGTTCTTATGAAAAACTAAGTACGGAGGATGAATACTTAATGCCTGAAGTTCAGAGACATGTCTGGCTGAAGTAATAGCTACCAGAAAGAGTGTTTTCCAAGATAGAAACTTAATAGAACAGGATGCTGCCGGTTCAAAAGGGGGCATAATTAAGGAGGTTAGTACCAAATTAAGGTCCCAGGGAGGAAGGGGATCTCTCACCGGGGGCCTAAGGAGAGTAGTCCCTCTGAGAAAAGCTTTACACAGCTTATGAGACATAATGTTTACATTAGACAACCCAACATGAAAGTTAGAGATGGCCGCCAATTGAACCCTGACTGTAGCGGAAGTAGACCCAGAATTAAAAAGTTCTGCTAGGAACTCCAAGATTTCATGTACTGGGGCTGAAAAGGGATCTATGTTCTTAGCCTCTGCCCAACAAGAAAAACGTTTCCATTTGCTAGCATAAGTCTTTCTAGTGGTGGACTTGTGAGAGGAGACAATAATCTCACGAACAGCCGGGGAAATGCTGGGAAGCTTGGATACGGTTGGAAGTGGAGCAACCAAGCTGTGAGCTGGAGTGTTTGGAGGGATTGATGCAGCCCACCTGATTGATGAATCAGTATGTCTGGAATCGGATCCAGAGTCCAGGGCTGATCGAGAAGGTAATGTTGCAGGAACAGAAATCACATCTGTCGAGGCCATTAGGGGGCAATGAGGATCATTTTGCAGCCCAACGATATTGCTTTCTGTAAGAGTTTTGAAATCAGGGGAAATGGGGGAAAGGCATACAGAAGTCCCTGAAGCCAGTCGTGGATTAGAGCGTCTCTGGGTGAGTCACCTGGAAGCGGAAGAAGGGAGAAGTAGTTGCTGCATTTGCTGTTGAAGGGGGTGGCAAAAAGATCGCAGTAAAGCTGTCCCCATTTGTGGAAGATCAGATCCGCAATTACCTGATTGAGAGACCACTCGTGAGGCATGAGAATAGCTCTGCTGAGCCTGTCCGCTATGATGCCTGACCTCTCAGGGATGTGCGTCGCCATCAGAAATCTTTGGGAGGCGCTCACCCACTGCCAGAGTCTGAGTGCTTCTCGACATAGGGGGTAGGACCTGGTTCTGCCTGCTTGTTGATGTAGGACACCACTGACATGTTGTCCGTTTGAATTGCAATGGTCCCAGAAGGGAGAGAGTCCTGAAGAGCTTGCAATGCTAGGAGCACGGCTCTCATTTCTAAGATGTTTATGTGCAGATGGTACTCGTGAGGCTGCCAAGTGCTTTGGACTGTCCTGCCCTGATAATGCCCCCCAACCCTATCAGGGCGGTATCTGTGGTCACTGTGGCAACCGGAGGGGGCTGAATGAATGGTCTGCCCTGAGAGACTAGTGGGGAGACCATCCACCAAGAAAGGTGCCTTTTGCATGTTTCTGAAATCATGATCATGTGAGACATGGGCAGCTGTTGAAAAGACCACTGTGTGAACAGAAGCCAATGAAGAATTCTCATGTGAAAGTGGGCCAGAGGGATTAGAAGAATTGCCGCTGCCATGGAACCCAGAGTTTGAAGGACCAACCTGACTTGGACCCTTTTGCACTGCATTAGAATTTGTACTTGCTGCCAAATTGTGGTCACCCTGTCTGGCGGTAGCCTTGCAGACATATCCTTGTGTCTAAGTCTGCTCCTATATAGGTAATAGATTGACAGGGCAACAAGGCAGATTTTTTGAAGTTTATTGTAATGCCTAGCTGGGAGCAAATTGTGATTGTATAGTCCCTGGCTTGAAGAAGTTGATGCCTGGTAGTAGCAAGTAAGGAGCCAGTCATCTAGATATGGAAACACCTGGAATCCTCGACGTCTCAGGTGAGCCGTGACCACTGCCATTCATTTGGTGAGCACCCTGGGGGCTGTGGTGAGACCAAAGGGCAGAGCTCTGAACTGGTAATGACTGGTTCCCAGCCGGAAGCGAAGGACTCTCCTGGTGGGCCTGTCCATCTTGATGTGGTAGTATGCATCCTGGAGATCTATGGAGCACATCCAATTGTCCTGAACCAGAAAGGGTAGAATGGACTGTAGTGTGACCATCCGAAACTTTGTTCTTTGAACAGACTTGTTTAGTCTGCTGAGATCCAGAATTGGTCTCCAGTCCCCTGTCTTTTTTGGTACCAAAAAGAACCTTGAGTAAGTTCCGGATCCATGTTGGTCTGCCAGGACTTCCTGGATGACTCTTTTTTTCTAGCAGTTTTGAAACTTGTATGACTGCTTGGTCCCTCAGATTGGGTGGAACATCTGGAAGGGATTTGCTTGACGGTAAGGGGGGTTGAAAGAAGGGAATTCTGTAACCTCCGGATATGATTGAGTGTACCCATTTGTCTTGCATTAAATTCTGCCAGGCTTTTGGGTACAGTGATAGTCTTCCCCAACTGCCTCCAGGGCGGGCAACCCTTCAGGGATGCTGGAAGGGCTTCTCAGAGAAGGATTCTCTGCTGCCCTGATTCTGCGGCCCCTCTCTGCCATGAGGGTGGCGTCTGTTGTTGTTTCCTCCCCTGCCCCTGGAGGAAAAATCGCTACGTGTGTCAGGCGGGGCTCCCTGGGATTTTCGGAATCACATTTTACCACTCTTCTGACCCTTGGGGTATGGTCTGGAAGGAGTGGAAAAATGGACTCCCACGGCAGAGAGAGTCTTGCCTTCTTGTTCACACCTAGTCAGAGTATCTTTCACCTGTGGTCCAAAGATAAAGGAACCATCAAAGGGGGTGTTGGTGAATGACGCTCTAAGGGTTCCGCAAAATTACACAGCCGCATCCATGCCTGTCTCTTAAGGGCCACGCCTGTACCTGCGGCTCTACTCGCACCATCGGCTGCATAGGAAATCAGCCTCATGGAGGAGTTAACTACAGAATTAAGGGTCGCCAGCTGAGAAGACACTTTAGCTTTAGCCCCTTCAGCTGATGGATCCTGAAGGGTATCTCCAAGCTCTTTAAGGAGATCCCTCTGAAGACGAGTAAAATGGCATAAGTAATTCAGTGACCTTATAGAAAAGGTCGCTGAAGCAAACATTCGCTTCCCGTATCTATCCATAGTCCTGGACTCCTTGTTAGGAGGATGGACAGATGAAGACGTTTCCGCTAACTCTTTCTTAGTGGCTGCTGCTACCACCATGGCATCCACAGGAACACCTTTGGTAAGGAACTGCTTATCAAGGGGTGCAGTGATAAACTTGCCGGGTCTCCTCGGGGTTGGTTCCACTGTATTTGGGGCTGACCAAGCCTTTCGAGCCACCACTGACATGAGTGGATCGAAAGGCGGAGAAACCCAGGAGGTAGAAGGTCGGGAACCGAATGCATCCAGGAATACAGAGTCATCCTCAGTAGGGGCTAGGGGAGTCCAGTTCCCCCTCTGCTTAAGCATTTCTAGGATGTCCAAGAAGGAAACATCTTCAGATGGGGATCTCGGGGACCCTTCCGTTTCATCTAAGTCTGTATCAGAAGTGACAGACTCAGGGGAGTCAATGTGCTTCCTCTTGCACTTCTTCTTCCGAGGGGGCTCCTTTGAATGATCAGAGGAGGCCTCGGAAGAAGAGGAAACACCCAATGGGGTGCCCTGGAGCGCCGGTTCCCCACGCTTGGGGTCTGGAGGAGGAGGAGCAGAGGTTGACGCAGGCACTACAAGGGGACGGAGCTGGTGGGGGTCGAACGTGGAGCTGACTCAGTGGCCAGAACACTCCTCATGACATCGAAGGCATCCCTGCCATGATGCAGAGAAGGCTCCGGTTCCGAGGAAATCAGAATCCTTCTCCAAACTGAGGGAGAAGGCTCTGAGGCCGATGTAGGAGCCGAGCTCACCTGCGCCGAAGCTCCGAGAGGGAGAACGGGGTTGGACAAGGGTCCAATGCCACTCGCCCCCTCGGAGCCGACGAGGGAGCCTCGGCACCCAGATCCCTCGACGGACGTCACCATCGAGGGGATCAGAGCCGTCGAAGGAACTGAAGCAGAAATAGTTATCGGAGCTGACGGTTCCACGACTTGAACCCCAATGAACTCCGGCTCCGAACTCAATGGAGTCGGAGGAGGAATATCAATAGAAGTAGACGGAGCCGACAGCTGTTGAGGAGGGCTGGACAACATCTTGGCAAGTGCCTGCGACTTCAGCAACCTACTGACCACTCTCTCCACTTCGTGATCCAAGAGTCTAAAGGGCCGAGAGGAGTGGGAAGATCTGTGACTGCGCTCACTCTGCAGCAGGGGAGACTGAGGAGCCAAATGTATGGATTTCAGAGAAGGGGACCTCAGCCTCTTGTGGCTCCGTGACGGCTCCGAACACTCTGATGGAGCCGGCTCCGAGCTTGGAGCCGACGATTTGGTCGGTTTTGGGGATTTCACAGGCTGAGCCTTGGCCGGTGAATCCTGGGGCTTGAGAAGACCCCTCAGAATAAGCTTATTCTTGCGCTCCTGCAGAACTCTTGGGCTAAATGCATGGCATATAGAACAAGAGTCCTGCAGGTGCAGTGCGCCTAAGCAATAGATGCAAGAAGTGTGACCATCTGTCAGAGACATTTTCTGACAGCATGAGTCACACTTCTTGAATCCAGACACCTTGGATTCTTTAGACATATACAACAAAATACCAGTAAGATGCTACACTGATTTTTGGCCAAAAGGCCGAACAGCGATAACAAAATACCACAACACTAACAACAAAAGCCAAAAACACACAGTATACTACAGCTAAAGATTGTCTTTTTTTTTTTTTTTTAAACTAGGAAGCCTCTAACTTAAACGGCTACCTAACAATAAGAAAGAAGGAAAGGCTTAACTAAACTCTAACCTACAAGAAGGGAGGGGTGGGGGGAGGGGAGAACTCTCTAATTTAAACGAGTTCTAAGGGAAAGTTCTACCAATACACTAAACTAACACAACAAGTTACAGACTACAATTTAAACAATAAACTCCCAGAAAAAGCACTAATCTGACAAAAAACAGTTCAACAAGAAACTTATACGAGCCTGAGCCAGTAAGAACAAAACCTTGCAGCTGAAGTGGCAAATGAGATCTGGGTAGCTAGCGCTGGGCATCATGGGATAAGGGGTAGCCTTGAGCCAGTAAACAGCTCTCGAGCTATAGAAGATGGCTGAGTCGGAGCCGAGGATCGGCTCCAATCCCAACCAGCAAGAAACAAAGGCGAGACAGACAACTTAACATCTATGTATTATCTACTTAAAGATGTTCATGAGACAGGAGAACGGGAGACCTAAATTCTAAGAAATTTGATGTCTCCACCAAGTTACTTCTCTTTTCACAAAGCTCAGAACTGAAAATTGAAAAGACAATGGGTAGTGAAGCTTTGATCAAAAACATGACAGATTCTATTGCATCTTTCTCATGTGGAGTCTTGCAAGAGGTATCATGAGAATCATGAAAGCCATAAGACCCAAAATCCTGAGGTATTCCCTTGCTGTGACAGAAGTCTGAAAGGAAAACCCATGAATAAATCTAAACATAGATCTATCTTTTTTTTTCTTGTGGATGAAAAGCTGTTTGTACGGAGGTATCTAGCAGGCATCTCAGAAACACAATCCTGTATGAAGGAGTCAAAAAAGACTTTTGAATATTCCCTTAGAATCTCAGATTGTTTATCTCTTATTAAGGTAAGAGATTCCTAACAGTTAGAAAAATACGCTGTACAGATAAGCAAGTCATCTAAATATGGAAAATGTGTATACCCAAGAGATAGATACTTTGTGAATACCCTAAAAGCAGTGGATAGCACAAAGGGTAAGGCAGAGAAATGATAATGTGATCCAGGTACAAAAAAATAAGAAATGCCTGAGATCAGCTTTCCAAGATGCCTGTACACTGATCAACATCTTAACTTCAGCCCTCCCTGTATGAAAAAGGAAAACGAAAGACAAGGGTCAGGAAGTCTGCCACTTTTGGTAAATTCAGTTACTGGTTAGTAAGTACACTGCCTGGATGCCAGCAAAAAAGAAACTAAGGATGCCTGAAAGAAAATCTACTAGAAAAGCTGAAGGGAAAACACTGACAGGGAAGGATTGTGTAGGTATATCGCAAAAAGAAGTTCAAGCTCCAGCTTTAATGCAAAACTTTGCTTCTAGTAATGTAGAAGAAAAAATAAGTCAAATGTGCTCAGTTAATTTAAATAATCGAAATACTGAAGGAGTACATTGACTCAAACAAAAAAGGCTGGAAAAATTGAAGAAGCTTTAAACAGGAGGTCAAAATGAAGAAAATGCTGACTGAGTGCAAGACTGCTCAAGAAGAGAGTTTTCAAAAATTGGTAGAATTACAGAACAAAGCAAGTAAGGAAAATCAGAGATTTTCTGCTGTAACAGAGAAACTAGAAGGAACAGACTGTATTAATTTATGAGGCACAAATAAGCAACTGGACTAGTATTCCACAGCAGGAACTGTTAATTGAAAGCACACTCCATGTGTATGCTCCTAATCTGTCCATGAGAAAGCAGTCAGGACATGTACTAGTAAAGCTACAAATCTGCCAGCTGAAAGAGTTGATCCTGAGAAAACTGTGACAAAAGAGCAAAGTATTGAATGCTGGAGACAGTAGATTGTGGAAAATAATTATTCACTGTACACCATTCAGAAGACAAACAAATTCCTCCATCAAGCAAAGAATGTCAGGAGGCAGGTGTGAGATTCAAGTTGCTGTATCCAGCTATCTTCAGAATATTTTTTCCTGGAGGATCAAAGCAACTTTTTGATGCAGAATTGGCTAAACAGGAAATACAAAAGTTTGTCCAACAAAAAGTGAGCCATCAAGCAGAAGGGGACTCTGCTTCTTGTTCTTCTGATAATAAAGCACATGGAGAGATTTGCCAGTGAAAACAGTATCCATTGTTCCAAAGGAAAATGCTTGAGACACAGAGAAAAAGCACAGGCGTTGACTATAAGAATCTACCTTGATAAGGTATAAGAAGTACCTTGGAAATGAACCAGAGTCTGATGCTGAGAGATGGAGATGAAGAGGAACAGGGCTATTAACATGGAAATTTGTGAATAAATGTGAGACTGCAAAGCATCAATCATGTTTGTGAAATATGGCTATATAAGAAAAAGTGGACTTTAGTTGACTTTGTTAAACCTGAAATGCATTTGCCAAAATTAATGTCATTAATGCTTGGAAGAACACTGAGGTGAGGGGAAGAGGAAGGGAAAAGGTGAATGTCTGGATTAAAACCCTTGGCTTAATCTAATATGTTTTATGTGGAAACAAGAAAATAAGAGCACAATAATGAAAAGTTTTAATTTTGCAATAAATGTCTCAGCTTGTCTTTAGAAGTCTGCAGCTGAGGACTACATTGTTTTTCTCTTATGATTCCATGGAGCTAAGCTGATTAATAGGGCAATAAAAAAGTCACAGCACTTTCTTCAAGGCTAAAAGTTAATGTTTTCTGAAAGCATGCAAGCTGCTTTTCACATCTGAGAAGGAAATAAAGATAAAAAAGAATAGACCAACAGGCAATACCAAGACTTAGCATGGATAAAGTACAGTTGTGTACCTACCATAAATGTAGATGTTCGAGTTTATTCACTGTTGCAGTCATTACACTTGGGTTATCCTGCTGGCAGGTGACCCATAGTCGACCCAAGTTCCAAAGTCTTGGTCCAGCATCGGTTGCTGTCGCCTCTTCCCTGACGTCAGTGCGCCAGGGGTATAAAAGTTGCAACCGATGCCATTTTCTTCAGTTTTTCTTGCCCCAGATGTCAGGTGTCCCCAGATATGAAGGCTGTAAAGATAAAAATATGCCAAACAACCATGCATATATCACTAAAAACATTTTCTTCTTCTAAAAGCAAATACACCACATAGGTTGTATAGAGTTGAGAAGTACAGAATAGCCCCAGCAAAGAGGGGGATGGTGGATGGGTAACCAGGACTGCAACAGTGAATACACTCGAACATCTACATTTATGGTAGGTACACAACTGTACTATGTTCATTGTGTTTCACTGTTGCAGTCATTACACTTGGGTAGAATCCCAAAGCTTAGGCAGGGTGGCTGGCTCTAGATTGGATTTGGCGAGGCTAACAAGCCCTGCAGAACTGCAGTGGCAAAGCCTGCTCTGGATTTGGAGTAGAAAGGTAGGTGGTAGTGCTTGGTAAAAGTGTGCACTGAGCTCCAGGTTGCAGCTTCTAATATGTCTTTGGTTGGTACCCCTCTGAGGAAAGCTGCTGAAGTGGCTGCTGCTCTGGTAGAATGAGGCCTAATGCCATTAGGCACAGATTTGCCATGTTGTGCATAACAGAAGTGGATGCAGTGTCCTATCCATTTGGAGATTGTCTGCTTTGTAATAGGTTTTCCTTGTGATCCTGCAGCATATGCTACAAACAGTTGCTCAGTTTTTCTGAAAGCTTTTGTTTTGTCAAAGTAAAATTGTAGCTGCCTGTGAATATCCAAAGAGTGCAGAAGTCTTTCCACTTTATTCTGGGGATTTGGGTAGAAAGTAGGCAAATGAATAGTTTGGTTTAAGGCCACATTGGAGACCACTTTTGGCATGAATGTTGGGTTCGTCCTTAGGGAAAGGTTCCACAGCCATCAATGCCTGTAACTCTGAAACTCTTCTTGCTGAAGTTATTGCTAGGAGCAGAGCAGTTTTCCATGACAAGAATTTTAGATCAGCTGTGCTGGCTGGTTCAAAAGGAGGCAGTGTTAGTTTTTCTAAAACAAAATTGAGGTCCCAATTAGGTACTGGTGCTCTCCTAGAGGGTTTTATATTCTTTGCCCCTCTGAGGAACTGTCGTAGTAAAGGATGTGAAAAAATAGGAGGATCCGTATTGTAATGAGCTGAAATGGCAGAGGCATGGATTTTAATAGAAGAAAAAGATAGGTCTTTGTCCAACATCTCAGTCAGGTATTGTAAAATCTGAGACATATTAGGGACCATTGGGTCGAGCCCTTGTGCCTGGTTCCAAGCACAGAATCTCTTCCATTTTTCCACATAAGATTTCCTAGTGCTGGGTCTCCTGGCTTCCAAAATTACATCCATAACAACTTTACAGAGAGGTGCAGTCTGAGTGGCTACATTATCTGCCATGCTGCCAGGTTTAAGGTTCTGAGTTGACTGTGCAGAATCTGATTGTTTTGCTGTGTTAGAAGATGAGGAATTTGAGGTAGAGGCCAAGGTGGGCCTTGGGACAAAATCTTTAGGATTGGGTACCAGTGCTGGCGTGGCCAGTCTGGTGCAATCAGGATCATTTTTGGCCTCTCTTGTCTGACTTTTAGAAGCACCTTGGTGAGAAGAGGCATCAGAGGGAAGGCATAGACTGTCAGATTTTTCCAGTTGAAAGATAGAGCATCCACTTTCCATGCTTGAGAGTGATAAGTCCTTGTGCAAAATTTCTGTAATTGGCAATTGTGAGGGGAGGCAAATAGATCTATGTCTGGGCGTCCCCATTCCCTTGTTATCATGTTGAACACTTGTGGATTTAGCTTCCATTCATGAGGATCCATGAGATTTCTGCTTAGTTCGTCTGCCAGTGTATTTTTTGTTCCTGGCAGGAATTGTGCTTGCAGATGTACCTGGTAAGTCAGTGCTGTGTTCCACAAAGTCATGGCTTGTCCGCATAGGGGGTAGGAATGTGTGCCCCCTTGCTTGTTTATGTACCACATAACTGTGGTATTGTCCGTCTTTATTAATAATTGTCCTGGATGTATTAGGTCCTTGAAGGCTGTCAGGGCATTCTGTACAGCTAGCATCTATTTTTGATTGATGTGAAGATGCAGTTGTTCCTTGGGCCACGTGCCCTGAATACATTTTCCTGCCATATGTGCTCCCCAGGCGTAATCCGATGCATCTGTTGTTATTGTCTGCGTGGCTGTAGGTAAGGTGAAAGGCGGTCCCTTGTTGTGGTGATAGGCCTGTGACCACCATCGAAACTCCTGTTGCAGGCAGGGAATCAAGGTTATGATTGTCTCTAGGCTGTGACAATGCTGAGTCCAAACACTTTTTAGATACCATTGTAGTTTCCTCATATGCAGTTTGGCATATGGAATTAGTAGAATGCAAGATGTCATGAAACCCAGGGCCTGCAGAATTTTTCTTGCAGGGAGCTGGGTCTTTGTTGCCATCATTTGAAAGTAATGAGTCAGTTGCCTTTGTTTGTCTGGTGTGAGATAAGCCATCTGGGTAGTTGTATTCAAGCTTGCACCCAGGAATATTATCTCTTGAGAGGGCACTAGTTTTGATTTATTTTTGTTTACTGTGTACCCTAGGCAAATTAGTAATCTTTTTACAAACTCCAGGTGCTTTAGAAGGCTGTCCTTGCTCTCTGCTTGAATAAGGCAGTCGTCCAAGTAGGGATATATTTGAATTCCTTTTTGCCTGCAAAATGCAATTACTGGTGCCAGGCATTTTGTGAAGACCCTGGGCACAGTAGATAAGCCAAAGGGCAGTGCAGAGAATTGATAATGCATTGAGCCTGCTATAAATCTGAGGTATCTTCTGCACGATTGTCTGACTGGAACGTGCAGGTATGCCTCCTTGAGATCCAAAGTAACTAGCCAAGCCTCTTTCCCCAGCATGGGCAAGAGTTGTTGTAGTGTTAACATTTTGAAATTTGGAACATCCAGGAAAGTATTTAGGATTGACAGGTCCAGTATTGGTCTCCATGCTTTGTCCTTCCTGGGTACTAGGAAAAGTCGTGAGTAAAATCCATGGCCCTGTTCTTCTTGTGGAACATTTTGAATAACTCTCATATCCATAAGAGCTGCAATCTGTTTTTGTGCCTCTGCCCATTGGTTTTGAGGCAGGTTTGGCATACCTTTTGGTTTTGGAAGTGTGTGGAAGTGGAACCTGTACCCTTGAGAAACTATATTCAACACCCATTGGTCTTGGGTGATCATGTGCCAATTTTTTGAGAAAAGTGCTAGCTTTCCCCCTGGGGGTGCTGTCAACTGGTAAGTGCTTTGCATTTGCAGAGGGAAGTCATTGTGACTGTTTTCTATAAGGTTGCGATTTGTCTTCTCCTCCTTTGGGGGCTGAAGAACCCCATTGTTTAGGTCTGTAGGAGCCTTGGGGCTGAGATCCGCCTCTTGGGCGTCTGTATCTGCCTCTTTATGGCCTGTCTGACACTGGAAAGGACCAATTTTCTGAAGGCCAGTTCCTGCTAAATCTAGGTGGCTGAACCTGTAAGAAATCTTTCACAGTTTGCATTGACTTTGCTTTATCCTCCATTTTCTTTAAAACCTCTTCTGCCTTAACACCAAACAAAGTATCATGCTGTAGTGGAGCATCCAATAATTTCATTTTAACATGGTCAGGTAAACTTTGTTCTTTCAACCAGACATGTCTTCGAATAACTGAGCCTGTAACTGCAGCTCTACAAGAAGCCTCTAATGAATCAAAACCACATTGCAGAGTACGCTTTCCCACTTGTTCAACTGCATGCAATAAATCCTGCATTTTTTTAGTCAGGACCTTCTGAATTTGTAACCATTTTCTGCTTTAACAATGACATGAGATATTGCTGATATTTAAGCATGTGAAACTGACAGTTTAAAGCTCTTACAGCTAAAGTAGCAGAAGTGTAAACTTTTTTCCCCCATCTGTCCAGAGTTCTGGAATCCCTATCTGAGGGGATAGGATTTTTGGCAGTGGAAGCTTTAACCCCTTTTGGACCCTGAGAAATAGTTTCAGGGTCCGCAGCGGGGTTTTTGTAAATAAATTTATGAGAGTCAGGGACCCTGTAGTACCTGTCTGGCTTTACTGGTGCAGGGGGTAAAGAATCTGGAGACAGACTGGATTCAGAAAAAACATCATCAACAATATCAAGGCACAGGGGGGATAGCCAAGGGCTTGTGCTGAGGCAATAGAAGGAAATCTCTGAGCCTTTTCTTGGATTCTGAGTAATCCTGGCTCTCCCAATGGAAATGTTCCCTCATGGTGTGCAGGGTTTCCGCAAAAGAGTAATCCTCAGGCGGTGAGGCTGAAGGAATGGACTCTTCAGCATCAGTCATAGAGGAAGAATCAGAAGAAATGGAAAGTTGATCAGAGGAATCATAATCAGTGTCTTGCCTAGGCCTTTTGTCAGGAGGGAAATGCGAGCCCCTGATTAAAGTAATAAGGTCTTCGGACATTTTAAGCATCTGTTTCTTAGGCATGGATGACTGTTCTGGAGAATGCTGCATTTGTTTCTTTGTTTTTAATGGTGTTTTTGACTTTGCCTTTGCTGCTGTAGTAGCTTTAATTGTAAGCTGTGAAGGTCTGAAAACTTCAGAAGCTGGTGCCTGCTCAGCGGCTCAAGACCCATCTGAGGGTATATTTTCCGTAGGCCCAATACCTTGAGTTTCCACAGGCCTCAGTGTCTCCACGTGGCTGTCGGTTGCGGCCTGTGGCTCTGAGGTAGCGGGTGTCAGGGGCTGCGAAAGTGCCTCACTGAGAACTGGCGAACCGGTGACTGGCCTAGAAGAGGCTTTGTCATCGGTTTTGGACCTCGGAAGCCTGTCTTTTTCTTTGCGTTTTTTATACATTCCGGTCATCGGTTGTTCTGACGGCATTATGTAATTAAATCTTCGTCCAAAATAATGTAAAGCAAAATCAAACCGACGTTTAATAGTGCGTTTATTAAATCTAGCACAAAACCGACAACTAGTGACGTCGTGGTCAGGGCCTAGGCAAGGAATGCAGTAAGAGTGGAAGTCCTTATGAGGTATTTGCTTCCCACAAGAAATACAATTATTAACTTTTACTGACATCGGTCTGGAGCAAGAAAAAGTTTCCCCAACGGGGTACTTAGCTTTATTGAAGACTTTGGTTCTGAAATTCAATTTTGAAAATCTCAGGAGTCGGCCGACCGGCACTTGCAAACTGCTTATGCTTCGGGCACCGCGCAGCAAGATAGACTGAAGAAAATTATGTCGGTTGCAACTTTTATACCCCTGGCGCACTGATGTCAGGGAAGAGGCGACAGCAACCAACGCCGGACCAAGACTTTGGAACTCGAGCCGACTACGGGTCGCCTGCCAGCAGGATAACCCAAGTGTAATGACCGCAACAGTGAAACACGATGAACATCCACAACTTTAGGTTAGTTAAGGCCTGTGTTTGCAGCTATTTGGGACAAATGTTCCTATTAGGAGGGTTACACTTCATTATTTGAAGATATACACAGTTTTGTGCATTTGTAATAAGTTAAAAGGATATGGGAGTGTTCGGGGGGGGGGGGGTTGAAGTCTTGTAAAATGTGACAGATGTTCCGGTGTTGATGATAAGAAAAAATGTCTACAAGATCAATCTTCCAAATTTTAGTGAGTACAAGTATCACGCAATCTGGAAACAGGCATTTACAAAAGCTTTCATATATAAATAGGTGGAAATAAAGACTTTTTATCATAAAAGCAACAGTTTCCATATTATCTCATAATGTGAACAGTCTCACAGGTACAGATAAAAAGGAAAGAATATTTAATTAAGAAATGCAATGCACAAATAATAATGTTACATGAGACACATTTGGAAACACTGAGCATGTGCATTTGATAAAGAAAGATTTCAGGATGCATAGACAACAGAATATCAGGGACAAAGGAAAAGAGAAGTAGGAGGGGCTCCAACAGTGACAGAAGATGAAAAAAACGGATAATAATGACAGATTTGTGGTACTAACGGGCAAGGCATTATGATTACACTGGCATGTATTTACATTCACCTAAAAAGTACAGTTGTGTACACTTACCATAAATGTAGATGTTCCGAGTGTATTCACTGTTGCAGTCATCACATTTGGGTTATCTGCCTGCAGGTAGCCCTCAGCCAGCCTGAATACCAGAGTCTTCGGATTTCTGTGTTGGATGCTGTCGCTTCTTCCATGACGTCAGGTCATCAGGGGTATAAAACATGCAACCGACGCCATTACATCAGTTTTTCTTGCCCTAGATGTTAGGTGCCCCCACAATGGGAAGCAATTATATGGTATGGAACACCCCCCGCAAAAAGCAAATACACATGCTATAGTATATACCAATCAAAAAGGAAAGGTAGAGCCAAGAGAAGTCTGGGGGTTGGAGGGAGGTAACCAGGACTGCAACAGTGAATACACTCGAACATCTACATTTATGGTAAGTGTACACAACTGTACTATGTTCTTCGTGTTTCACTGTTGCAGTCATCACATTTGGGTTGATTCCCAAAGCTAAGGAAGGGTGGAGGCAGTTAAAGAGCATTGGGGCTAGCAATCAGGCCTTGTAAGACTACTGTGGCAAATCCAGCTCTGGATTTAGAAAAGATAGGCAGGTGGTAATGCTTGGTGAAAGTATGTACAGAGCTCCAGGTGGCAGCTTCCAGGATGTCCCTAGTACGAACTCCTCTGAGAAATGCTGCAAAGGTAGATGCAGCCCTGGTGGAATGTGATTTTATCCCCTGTGGGGTAGGTTTTCCATGGTGCTTGTAGCAGAAATGGATGCAATGCACTATCCATTTGGAAATGGTTTGCTTTGAAATGACCTTCCCTTCTGCCCCTGCAGCAAAACTAACTAGAAGCTGGTCAGACTTTCTGAGAGGCTTAGCTCTGTCCAAGTAGAATCTAAGCTGTCTGTGCACATCCAGAGAATGCAGTATCCCTCCCCCCTTATTTTGAGGATTAGGGAAAAAGGTAGACACTAGACACCACCTTGGGCATAAAGGATGGATTAGTCCTGAGGGAAACCCTGTCCGCATGGAAGATAATGAAGGGTTCCACTGCCATAAAGGCCTGCAGTTCAGACACTCTTCTTGCTGAAGTGATGGCTAGAAGTAAGGCTGTTTTCCAGGAAAGGAATTTCAGTTCTGCTGTAGCAGCTGGTTCGAAGAGTGGAAGAGTGAGTTTTTCCAATACAAAGTTAAGGTCCCAGGCTGGAGTGGGAGCTCTCCTGAGGGGCCTTAAATTTTTGGCCCCTCTAAGGAATTGCTTTAATAGGGGATGAGAGAAGAGGGGTGGCTCAGTATGAGCTGAAATGCAAAGGCATGAATTTTAATTGAAGAGAAAGATAGGCCCTTGTGCAGCATTTCTGTTAAATAATCTAGAATATGGGATAAGCAGGGCACTGTTGTGCCCCTCCCCTGAGCCTGGCTCCAGGAACAGTATCTTTTCCACTTTTCTGAATAGGATTTTCTAGTACTAGGCCTCCTTGCCTCAAGAATGACATCCAGCACCTGCTTGCTGAGGGTTGCTAGGGGTGAGCTCAGGGAATTAGCCAGGCTGCAAGGTTCATTTCTTGAACGAACCCACAAATAAAGTAGGCACCTACAAATGTGGATTTTGTAAAGCATGTCAACATATTAAAATGGATAATTTATTTATACATCCAACATCTAAGAAGGAATACACATTCAAAGGGTTTGTGAATTGCAGGAGCAAAAATGTGATTTATATTGCTCAGTGTCAACGCTGCCCAGCCTTCTATGTGGGGAAAACAAATAGAATGTTCAAGGAGCGTATCCTGAGACACTGTCAGGACATTTGAAATCAAGTAAACACGAATGCTCTGTATGGGCATATTAAAGTTAATGGAGACCACACTTTTAAATTTATGGTCGTAAGCAGGCTAGTAGAAACAATACAAGTAGGGGATCTGGCCAACTATACCCAAACTGAGGAAACAAAATGGATTATGAACCTTAGAGAGGACTAGAAACTTGAATTTAATGAAATTGTACCGCTCAAACCCATCTTGAAAGGAAGGGCTCTAAAGAAATAATGCACATGCATTAATCCTGTGTTATTTAGCTAACACTAAGTAAATAGAACATGCACTCTGAATGAGAGGTGTGTCCATACACCAAAATGTTATTGGTTGATTGAATGAATGAGCTGCAGGAAGCTCTTTTTAAATGAAAGGAAGCTGCTTTTTTCTTTAGGATTTGATAAAGGTTCAACAACCGAAAGCGCTTATCCAGACAGCAGCAGCAGGATTACGTTTTATTTTGTTAATAAAGGAACTGATTTAAACAATTTCAACCATTTTACTTCAGCTTGGGTGGCAGCAGCAGGTTTGCATTCTACATTTACTTGGTTTCCACGTGTACTGCCTTTGGTGGTTTGCTTTCTACATTTACTTGGTTTCCACGCGTACTGCCTTTGGTGGTTTGCTTTCTACATTTACTTGGTTTCCACGCGTACTGCCTTTGGTGGTTTGCTTTCTACATTTACTTGGCTTCCACGCGTACTGCCTTTGGTGGTTTGCTTTCTACATTTACTTGGTTTCCACGCGTACTGCCTTTGGTGGTTTGCTTTCTACATTTACTTGGTTTCCACGCGCACTGCCTTTGGTGGTGAGCTCAGTGAATTTTTTTGTTGTTGTTATTTTGAGGATTAGGGAAAAAGGTAGGCAAATGAATGGACTGGTTTAGAGCCACACTAGACACCACCTTGGCCATAAAGGATGGATTAGTCCTGAGGGAAACCCTGTTCACATGGAAGATAAATAGAAGTTATGTCCTTACCATAACGTTCCATGTGGAGTGTTCATCTCGCCTTTGTTCTTACACGTGGGTTCGGAGCCGATCCTCGGCTCCGTGTCGGCCGCTTGCAAGCTCTGCATCGAGAAGAAGCTTGAGATCACCTAATACCCACAACCCCCCTCTGCCTTTACCTCAGATCTAGTTTGCAAGCAAACCAGCCATAGAGAGCACACACATATACCAAAATTTACATAATGATAGGATCATCTATATACATATATACATATATATATATATATATATATATATATATATATATACACAAGTGTATCATACAATACAACTATTGCAACTGCAGAAGGAGAATACTCCAGACCAGGCACCAAATCGAACATTCTTCCTAAGGGTGGGAGTGTAAGAACAAAGGCGAGATGAACACTCCACATGGAACGTTATGGTAAGGACATAACTTCTATATGTGAGAGTGTTCAATCTCGCCTTTGTTCTTACACATGGGTAGCGTCCCTAGCTCCATGATCCTGAGGAACTCACGGGAGAACGTTCTTGAGCACAGTGGAACCAAAGGTTGCCCTATCCCTAGAAACCCTGTCCACTTTGTAATGAGAGATAAATGTATGTGGTTTAGCCCAAGTAGCAGCCGCACAAATCGTGTCTAATGGTAAGCGAGCTGCGTGAGCTAAGGATGTAGACACTGATCTCGTAGAATGTCCTTTAGGTTTGACCGATAAGGTTTGATTAGAAGCCTCATAAACGTATGTAATACAATCAGTTAGCCATTTGGAAAGAGTTTGTTTCGTAACTGCTACACCCTTCCTGCTATCAGCAAAGGCTACAAACAGTTGATCAGATTTCCTGTGATCTTTTGTTCTATCCAAATAAAACCTGAGTTGTCTATGGACATCCAATTTGTGCAACATATACTCTAATTTATTAGAGTGATTTTTGAAGAAGGTGGGTAATTCAATGGACTGATTAATATTATTAGTAGAGCAAACTTTGGGGAGAAAGGATGGATTAGTGCGAAGGGATACTCTGTCAGAGTGGAAAATTAAATAAGGGTGTTTAATAGAAAGAGCCTGAAGCTCAGACACTCGCCTAGCGGATGTAATGGCCACCAGGAATAGAGTTTTCCACGATAAAAATTTCAATGGGCAAACTGAGGCTGGTTCAAAGGGGGGCAACATCAATTTAGAAAGTAAGAGGTTCAGATTCCACGGTGATGTAGGAATTCTAACTGGTGGTCTGATATGAAAAGATCCTTTTAAAAAAGCTTTACAAAGTCTGTGAGCCATAATAGGCGCACCACATTCTTCCACATGAAAGTTAGAAATGGCAGCCAATTGCACTCTTAAAGTAGCAGGAGAAGCTCCTTCATGAAACAATTCTGTCAAAAACTCCAAGATCTTGTTCAACGGAGCTATAACAGGGTCCAAATGATGTGAATTAGCCCAGAAGACGAAACGTTTCCATTTACTGGTGTAGGTTTTTGTAGTGGAAGCTTTATGAGAAGCCACTAAAATATTCTGAACCGCTGGTGTAAGGGAATCAGACCTGGCTAGAAAGGGAAGCGGAGCAGCCAAGCTGCTAGATGGAGTGATTCGAGAGATGGGTGAGGAACTCCTGACGAGTGAGTCAGTAGATCTGGCTCTGGGTCCAGCATCCAAGGTCCCCGAATGCGGTGATGCAATAGAAAGGGGAACCAAATTTGACGAGGCCAGAATGGGGCAATGAGGATTATCATCCTCTGAAGGTTGTTGGCTTTCTGCAGAAACATTGCAATCAGGGGAAATGGAGGAAAAGCATACAGGAGACCCGGGGGCCATCGTGCACCAGCGCGTCCCTGGGGACTTCCCCTGGAGGGGGTAATAGGGCAAAGTAGCTCCTGCATTTGGCGTTCATTGGAGACGCAAACAGATCGCAGGAAGGCTGGCCCCACTTGCGAAATATCATGTTCGCAATTGACTGTTTGAGGGACCACTCGTGAGGCAACAGTATTGCTCTGCTCAGCCTGTCGGCTATGACGATGGATGACCCCGGGATGTGCGTTGCGATCAGAAAGCGACCCGTGGACTCCGCCCATTGCCAAATTCTCATGGCCTCTCTGCATAGTTGATAAGACCTGGTTCCAGCTTGCTTGATTATGTACCAGACTACGGACATGGTGTCGCGCTGAACTGCACTAGTCCGTAGAGGAAGCAGGGGAGCAAAGTGTTGCAACGCTAAAACACTGCCCTCAACTCCAGAACATTGATGTGCAGATTGTACTCCAGATTGGTCCATTCGCCTTGGACTGTCTGTCCCTGAAAGATGCCCCCCCACCCTATCAGGGAAGCGTCCGTGGTTATCGTCGCTGACGGTGTGGGTAGCACAAATGATCTTCCGCTGGAAAGGTTGCAAGTCTGAAGCCACCAAGTTAGGTGTGATTTGCATGTGTTTGTTATCAGAATTTCGTGTGTCAGAGGTAGCTGTTGGAACGACCATTGTGCAAACAGCAGCCATTGTAGAACTCTCATGTGCAGTCTTCCCAATGGTATCGCAATGAGAGAAGCTGCCATGAGACCCAAGACCTTTAGAACCAGCTTTGCCGGGGATTTTTTGGATGACAGAAGGAGAGAAATGTTGTTTTGAAGTGCGACTATCCTTTCTGTAGGAAGCCTTAGAATCAAATGATGCGTATCTAATTCGCTCCTATGAATAAGATATGCTGTGATGGCTGTAGTAAAGATTTTTGAAATTTACGGAAATTCCGAGGTGAATACAAAGTTGTAGGGTGTAATCCCTGGCCTGTATCAGTTGACGCTGGGTGGTGGCAGACAGGAGCCAGTCGTCCAGATACGGAAACACCTGGAATCCTAGGCCTCAGATGAGACGCTACCACTGCCATGCATTTGGTGAAAACCCTGGGGGCTGAGGTCAGACCAAAGGGCAGGGCTCGAAACTGGTAGTGACTGGCTCCCAGCCGGAAGCGCAAATGATCCCTGGACGCCCTGGCCATTTTGATGTGGTAGTATCGTCCTTCAGATCTATTGAGCACATCCAGTCGTCCTTCTGTAGGAATGGAAGGATCGATTGAAGCGTGACCATTGAACTTTTCCTTCTTGACAAAGGTGTTGAGGTTGCTTAGGTCCAGAATCGGCCTCCAGTCCCCTGTCTTCTTTGGAACTAAAAAGAACCTTGAGTAAGTCCCGAATCCTATTTGGTCCGCTGGGACTGGTTGGATGACTCTTTTTTCTAGCAGCTTTGAAATTTCTATAGCTGCTGGGTCTCGCAGATGGGGCGGTACATCTGGGAGTTTTTTCTTTGGAATGGGGGTGGATAGGAATGGTATTTTGTATCCTCTGGTAACAATGCTTTTTACCCAGTTGTCTGTCGTAAAGTTTTGCCAGGCCTGAGGGTATAAAGCTAAGCGACCCCCGACTGCCTCCAGAGCAGGACAGTCGGGCCTCCTTTCAGGAGTGCTGGAAAGGTTTTCCAGGGGGGGTATCCCTGTCATCTTGGTTTTGCGGACCCCCTCTGCCGCCAGGGCGGCGTCTTCCACCTCTGCCCCCTCCTCTGCCTCTAGAGGGGGCATCACCCTGTGTGCCTGGGAAAGATCCTTGGGGTTTTTGAAACCACATTTTCCCACCACATTGCCCTTTGGGGTACGGTCTGGAAGGGGTGGAAAACGGACTCCGACAGCAGACAGAGTCTTTCCCTCCTGTTCACACCGGGTAAGGGTCTCCTTTACTTTAGGGCCAAAAAGTGTGGCACCATCAAATGGGGCGTTAGTAAAGGAAGACTTGAAGGCTTCCAAAATGAACATAAGCGCATCCAGGATTGCCTACGAAGAGCAATCGCTGAAGCCGCTGCCCTACTCGATCCTTGACTGCGTATGATATCAGCCTCATGGATGAGTTAACAATGGATGTAAGGGTATTTAGATGTGCTGAAACTTTCTCTGAGACCGCAGCATCTGTAGTACCCTGGAGGGTATCTCCCAACTCTTTGACTAGATCCCTCTGTAAGCGTGTAAAATGGGTCAAATAGTTCAGGGACCGCATAGAAAAAGCCGCTGAACTAAAAATGCGCTTCCTGTATCTGTCCATAGTCCTAGAATCTCTGTTAGGCGGATGGACAGATGAGGAAGATTCCGACATCTCCTTTTTCGTGGCCGCTGCCACCACCATGGCGTCCACTGGAACTCCTTTAGTGAGGTAAGCCTTGTCTTGGGGTGCAGTGATGTACTTATTAGGCTTCCTAGGGACCAGTTCCACCGTGTCAGGTGTCTCCCACGCCCTTCGAGCAATCAACTCCATTAACTCATCGAAGGGCGGAGTGACCCAGGAGGAGGAAGGGCGAGCACCAAATGCCTTCAGCAAGACTGACTCATCCTCAGAAGGGGGGAGGGACTGCCAATCACCTCTCTGCTTCAGGATCTCCAAGATGTCAGAAAAAGAGACATCTTCTGAAGGTGACTTTGGGGACCCTTCTGACTCATCCAAGTCAGTATCGGATGTTAAAGATTCTTGTGGAGAATCTAAGTGTCTCCTCTTACACAATCTTTTCCTAGGGACCTCTTCGGGGAGCATCCGAAGAAGCCTCCGAGGAACAGGGGGCACCCTCCAGGGGTGGCTGAGACACCGGTGCTCGACGCTTGGATGTGGCCGTTGGTGCAGAGGAAGATAACGGTCCTTTATGGGGAGGAGAGGCTGCTTCTACTGATGTGGTTGTCTGGGTAGACAACACCTTCCTCATGAGATCGAAGGCCCCCGGGTCCCAAGTCGAGGAATCTCCCGGTTCCGAAGAAATGGGAAGAATCCCCGAGACAGGCACCGAAGGCATCGACCCCGAGGACGGAGCCGAATCGATCCGTGCCGAGGCCTCGAGAGGAAGAGTCGGAATCGAAACGTCGGTTCGACTCTCGGCCCCGGAACCAAGGACGGATCGTCGGCTCCGAGACTCCGGTACCGGATCCGGCGGAGTCGAGGTGAAAGGAGCAGACCGAGAAAAGGACGGTTCTGGCACCGAGGGCTCCACAATCAGTAGATCAACCTCTTCCGGCTCCAAAGACTGGACAGGTCTCAGAGGAGGAAGGGATGGAGATAATGGGAGGCCTTCAAGTTTCGACACCAACTGGGTGGAAACCGAGATAAGTTTGGATAGGGCCGAATGTTCCAATAACTTCTGCACCACACGGTCCACATCGATATCGGAGAGCTTAGAAGAACGGGTCGAAGGAACCGAAGACGGAGCCGACCTCAATAGTGTCGAGGAGGGAGCTCCATCACGGTTCCAAGACTCGAGGCTCGGAAACTGACAACAGTTGAACACTCGACCCGAAGTCTGTGGAACCGGTGATCTAACTTTAGTCGAAGAGCTCGGAGCCGATGACTTGGGCTCCGGCGTCTTGATTCCTTCGAGGACTTGGATGCCTGGTCAGAGCATCCAGAGCCTCCTGAAAGGAAGGTTTTAATAAACCCCTGTCCATTAGTTTCCTGCGCCTATCTGTCATGACCCTCCCACTGAAAGAATGAATATAGAGCAGTCTTCTTACAGATGGAGAGAGCCAAGACAGTAGACACAGGAACTATGATTGTCAGTTCCTGACATTTTTTCCCACATTGGCAGCTTGAACCCTGATTTGGCCTTTTCAGACATGTCACTCTAAGTAGAAAAATAGTCAAATCCAGAAAAAAGTCAAGTCCGGTAAAATTGTCAAATCCAGTAATGAAAGTCAATCCGGTTGTCAAATCCAATAAGGGGTGGTATGCCCCGAAGAGAACTCTAACTAAGTTTTATAACTTAACGGTACCGAGATTCCCTTATACCTTACCACACACACACAAATTATCACTAAACAGCTTATAACACTAAAGTACCAAGAAAAAATACAAGAATAAAATTCTAAATCTTATCTCAGGTGCTCGAGCTCGACTCAGTGATGCGAACGCTGCAGCGGCAAACTAGATCTGAGGTAAAGGCAGAGGGGGATTGTGGGTATTAGGTGATCTCGAGCTTCTTCTCGATGCAGAGCTTGCAAGTGGCCGACACGGAGCCGAGGATCGGCTCCGAACCCATGTGTAAGAACAAAGACGAGATTGAACACTCTCACATTGAGGGGTTCCACTGCCATGAGGGCCTGCAGTTCAGACACTCTTCTTGCTGAAGTGATGGTTAGAAGTAAGGCTGTTTTCCAGGAAAGGAATTTCAATTCTGCTGTAGCAGCTGGTTCGAAGGGTGGAAGAGTGAGTTTTTCCAATACAAAGTTAAGGTCCCAGGCTGGAGTGAGAGCTCTCCTGGGGGGGCCTTAAAATTTTGGCCCCTCTAAGGATTTGCTTTAGTAGGGGATGAGAGAAGAGGGGTGGCTTAGTATGAGCTGAAATGGCAGAGGCATGACTTTTAATTGAAGAGAAAGTTAGGCCCTTGTGCAGCATTGCTGTTAAATAATCTAGAATATGGGATAAGCTGGGCACCGTTGTGCCCCTCCCCTGAGCCTGGCTCCAGGAACAGTACTTTTTTCCACTTTTTTTAATAGGATTTTCTAGTACAAGGCCTCCTTGCCTCAAGAATGACACCCAGCACCTGCTTGCTGAGGGTTGCTAGGGGTGAGCTCAGGGAATTAGCCAGGCTGCAAGGTTCAGGGTTTGAAGCTGAGGGTGCAGAATCCGACCCGCCTGCTGGGACAGCAGGGAGGGGGTCCATGGCAGGTGCCATGGTTGTAGCCCTGTCAGACTGCGCAAAAGGGGATACCAGTGCTGTTGTGGCCAGTCTGGGACAATCAGTATTGTCCTCGGCTTGTCCTGTTTGATCTTTAGCAGAACCTTCGAGAGGAGAGGCAGAGGGGAAAAGACATAAATTGAGAGGCTTTCCCAGGAAAAGGACAGGGCATCCACTTTCCAAGCTTGACTGTGGGGAGTTCTGCTGCAGAATTTGTTCAACTGGTAGTTCTGAGGGGAGGTAAACAGGTCTATCTCTGGTGTCCCTCATTCATTCCTCAAGAGCATGAATATTTTGGGTTCCAGTTTCCATTCGTGTGGGTCTATGAGATTTCGGCTTAAGTCGTCTGCCAGTGAATTTAGTTTGCCTGGCAGGAACTGAGCTTGCAGGTTCACTTGGTAGATCAAGGCTGTGTTCCACAGAGCCATGGTTAGTCTGCAGAGTGGGTAGGAATGGGTTTCCCCCTGCTTGTTTATGTACCACATAACCAGTACTTGTCCTGGAAGAATAACGTCTTTGAAGGCTGTCATAGAATTCTGTACAGCTAATATTTATTTTTGCTTGATATGCAGGTGCATCTGTTTTGGGGTCCATTTGCCCTGAATGCACTGCCCTGCCATGTGAGTTCCCCATGCATAGTCTGATGTGTCTGTTGTTAGGGTTTGGGCGGCAGGGGGTAGAGTGAAAGGGAGTCCCTTGTTGTGGTAGCAGGCCTCTGCCCACCAAAGGAACTCTGTCCTTAGACAAAGAATGATGGGAATCATTGTTTCTAGGTCCAGAGAATGCTGACACCATAGACTTTTCAGATACCATTGAAGTTTCCTCATATGCAGTCTTGCATATGGAATTAACAGAATGCAGGAGGCCATGAACCCCAGGGCTTGCAGGATCTTCCTTGCAGAGAGCTGGATTTTTGTGGCCAGTACGTTGAAGTAGGTTGTCAAATAAACTTGTTTCTCCGGAGTGAGGAATGCCATCTGGGAAGTTGTGTTCAAGCTTGCTCCCAGGAATACAATCTGTTGGCAGGGTACTAGGTGTGATTTCTTCTCGTTGATGGTGTACCCCAGTGAGGTTAGATGTCTCTTTACAAATGCCAGGTGCTGTAATAGCAAGTCCTGACTTTCTGCCTGAATCAGGCAATCGTCCAAGTATGGGTAAATCTGAATATTTCTCTGCCTGCAAAAAGCAATGGTTGGAGCTAGGCACTTTGTGAATATCCTGGGTTGCAGTAGATAAGCCAAAGGGAAGTGCAGAGAACTGACAGTGCAAGGATCCTGCCCTGAAACTTAGGTATTGTCTGCAGGATTCCCTTACTGGGATGTGCAGGTAAGCTTCCTTTAAGTCTAGGGTTGCCAGCCAGGTATCCTTGGCTTGCATAGGAAGAAGTTGTTGAAGAGTTAGTATTTTGAATTTTGGAACCACCAGAAAGGTGTTGAGAATAGACAGGTCCAGGATAGGACGCCAGGAATTTTCTTTTCTGGGAACCAGGAACAGTCTTGAATAAAAACATTGTCCCTTTTGTCCTGCTGGGACAGGTTGAATAGCCCTGATATTGAGGAGAGAGCACTTGTTTTTGGGCCTCCACCCACTGATTTGGGGGAGGTCTGGCCACCCCACTTGGGATTGGTAATTAGTGGAAGTGGAATCTATATCCTAGGGAAACTATGTTTAAAACACATTTGTCCTGGGTAATAAGTTCCCAGTTTTTTGCATGCAGGGCAAGCTTTCCTCCTAAGGGAGCCAGTAGTTGAGCAGGGCTTGGAAGAGTTAAAGATTAGTCACTGTGCCATTTATCTGAAGGGGGGAGGCTTACTACTCCCTGCTTTGGAAGTGGGAGCCCCCCACTGCTTAGATCTGTGCATAGCCTGAGACTGAAGTCTTGGTGGTCTGCTGCTTCTGGGTTTGGACTGAGAAGGCCTGGAAGGGACTGGAAAAGACCAGTTCTTTGAAGGCCAGTGCCTACTGAATCTAGGAGGCTGTACTTGTAAGAAATCTTTAACAGTTTGCATAGATTTAGCTTTTTCCTCCATCCTTTTGAGGACTTCTTCTGCTTTGATTCCAAAAAGGTGGTCTTGGTTTAAGGGTGCATCCAGTAATTTAGCTTTAACATGATCTGGCAAGTTTTGTTCCTTAAGCCAAGCATGTCTCTAAGTACAGACCCAGTGACAGCAGCCCTGCAAGATGCTTCCAAAGCATCAAAACCACATTGCAAAGTATGTTTACCACCTTGTTCAGCAGAATGCATTAACTCTTGCAACTCTTTGTGTTCAGCACAGTCAGGAATCAACATCATTTTCTGTTTTAATAGTCCCATAATATGCTGATGATACTTCAACATATAAAACGGGCAATTTAAAGCCCTAATGGCCAAAGTAGCAGAAGTGTATACCTTCTTACCCCATCTGACTAAAGCTCTAGAGTCCCTATCAGAGGGGGTAGGATTTCTGGCAGTAGTAGCCTTAATGCCTTTTGGTCCTTGGGAAATGGTCTCTGGATCTGCAGTGGGACTTTTGAAGAGGAATTTGTGAGAGTTAGGTACTCTGTAGTACCTGTCAGGTTTCCTGGGAGCTGGAGGCAAAGTGTCTGGGATAAGGCTGGATTCCAAGAAAACATCTTCTATAATCTCCAGAACAGGAGGGATAGCTAGAGGCCTGTGTTGAGGCAGGAGTAAAAAATTCCCTGTGTCTCTTTTTGGACTCAGAATAGTCCTGGCTTTCCCAGCGGAAATGTTCCTTAAGGGTATGCAAGGTTTCACCAAAAGAAAAATCTTCTGGAGGGGAAGCAGAGGGAATGGAATCCTCTGCATCAGAATCCTCATAAGTAGATAAGGGTAAATCCTGGTAGTCAGAAGGACCATAGACATCAGATTCCTGATCAGAAGAATCAGAAGGAAAATCAGTTCTAGGTCTCTTAGAGGGGGAAGGCTGGCTTCCCCTAATTAAGGTAATAATGTCTTCAGCCATTCTAATCATTTGTTTTTGAGGCATATGGGCCTGAGTATGCGGTTTGGTTGTCGGTTTTCTAGGCGTAGTGCGAGCTTTAGGCCTGAGGAATTTGGTATTTCGTGCTTGAAACAAAGTCGGTTTAATACGAAAGTTGGTAGGCCTGAATACTCCCTCAGAAGCTGGTGCCTGCACAGCGGCTCCGGACCCATCCAAGGTAGAGACATCCGCAGGTTCCACAGTTGAAGAAGCATCTCGCAGCATACCGGACTCCGAATGGATCTCAGTAGAGGCCTGCGAATCTGTAGTAGTGGGTATCAGGGGCTGCGAAAGCGCCTCACTGAGTACTGGCGGACTGGCGACTAGCTTAATGGAAGCATTGTCTGCAGTTTTGGACCTATGCGGTCTGTCCCCATTTTTATCCTTGTGTTTTTTTGGAAGATCGGTCGTCGGATGGCTTAAAGAAACCTTTTTGGAGTATGGAGATTGAGAACGAAAGTATTTAGCTACAAAAATAGCCCGACGATGAATAGTTCGGGCATTGAACAAGGCACAAAACCGACAGCGAGGGACGTCGTGGTTTGGGCCTAAACAGGTGATGCAGTAAGAATGAAAATCTCTATTAGGTATTTGCTTTCCACAGACAAGACAATTGTTAATTTTTTCTGACATCGGTTAGAACAAGAAAAAAAGGATCCCCAATGGGGTACTTATCTTTTTGAAGACTTCAGGTCTGAAATTCAAAAACAAAAATTTCAGGAGTCAGCCAACCGGCACTTGCGAACTGCTTCTGCTTCGGGCACCGCACGGCAAGAAAGACTGATGTAATGGCATTGGCTGTATGTTTTATACCCCCGACGACCTGACATCGTGGAAGAACTGACGGCATCCGACGCAGAAATCCAAAGACTCTGGTATTCAGGCCGACTGAGGGCTACCTGCAGGCAGATAACACAAATGTGATGACTGCAACAGTGAAACACGAAAAACATCTGCAATTATGGATCTTAAAAACTGGGGAGAAATAATCAACTTTTAGCAGGAAATATTACTTATGAGAACTAGAATTTGATTTGCAGCACTGAATATGTGTCAGGCTGGGGGTGGAACACATAAAATAGGGTAGATTTCTGAGGAAATATATGAACATATTTCGTATAATTCAGTAGTAAGAACTCAGAATTTACATATTATTCCCGAAGGTACAATAACTGGGCTAGACTAGAGAGAAATTATATTTCACAGGAACATATGCATTTAATTGAGAACTTTGACACATCCATTAACTATTTCAGATCACCCACCAATAATTACTAAGAAACAAATGCAGGGTAGTGAAGTAAGGGTAAGACAGTGGCACTTCTTCACCTACCTGTTAAAAAGAGAGGAATATAAGAAATGGGTAAACATTACTCAGGAGTTATTGGGAAAGATAGAAAGTATTCCAGAATTTATACTAGTGAGTAGGCTAAAATGAAAGTGGAGTTTACAAACAGGGTAGAAATAAAAAAAAGAGATATGATTAAGAAATAACAAGAATTATTTAGAGGGGCTGACAAAGGTTAAAGTTTGGCAGAATACAGGGGATCTCACAGAGCAAAAGCACATACAACTGCAGAGTGCTTAAGAGAAAATAAGGGAGTACCTGCATATAATGCGCACATTTAGAAAGATTGTTGTTAAGCAACTGTTTTTGATAACACCACCATAGCATAAAAACTTTTGGCATAAAAACTTATGCAAAAGAAAGTAGAAAAGGTTGTTGCCAACATTAGTGAGTCTATAACAAGGAAAATAACCAGAGATCCTGTACAGGTATTAGAAATATTTCAGAAATTTTATGAAAATTTGTATAAAGTAGAGAAGTAGGGAAATCAAGAAAAAGTACAAATGGAAATATTTATGAAAGACTTAAAATATGCCAAGGTTAATGGTAAATAAGGCTCAACAATTAACAGTTAAGACAGGAGAAGAGAAAAAATGGTGATGTATAACCAATCTGTAGGAAAGTTTCCAGGAATTGATGGTATTCCGGTGGAAATTTGGAGGCTAGGTGAGAAGAAAGTCAAAGATCTGGATGGTTTTGTTTAACAGTACTTTAAAAGGAGGGGAAGCACCAACATCCTGTTAAAAAGCTGTGCTGGCTGTAATACTTACAGATGGTAAAAACCCACCAGACCCACTTCATATAGGCCCATTTCAATTTTAAACTATGATTTTAAAGTGATTATGTCTATAACAGCTAGAACAATGACAAAGGTGCTGCAAAAACTGACATATGGATCAATGTGCAAAGAGAAAGGGATGGGGGAATCCTAACAGAAAGACTGATTGCACTGGTTGAGTTTTTAGTTGAATCTGGAACAGAAGCTGCTGTTTAAAAAAGGGGTAGTTAGTAGGGTATATAAAATAATGCACAATAACTAAAGGAATCAATTAGAAGAGGTCAGAAAACACTGGGAAGAGAGATGATATAAGCAATTCACAAAGAAACAATGGGAGGACATACACATGGCTCCTAAATATGCAACAAAGTCTAGAAAATTTAGAATTTTTGCCAGGAAATACTTGCATAGGTACTTTTATATCCCAAGCAGACTCCAAAGAATTTTTCCTCAGGTAGATGGCAAATGTTGGCGGTGCACTGTGGAAGAAAGGGGTGCCTGAAACATACGTTTTCGAAGCCTAATGAATTGGCAGACTTTAAAAATTCCCCATGGAGTATTCTGTCAGGAATACTGGGTGAGTAAATGAGTGTAACTAATGAAATTATTTTTTGAGCTGGGATACGGGATCTGAATTGCCTACACATAGTAAGGCCCACTTAAGTTTCATTCTGCTGGCTGCCAAAAATCAGTTAGTAGAAAATGGAACTCAAAGTTTAAACTAACCACACCTGAGGGAGTGAAAACTGTAGTGAGATAAAACAACAGGAAGTGGGATCTTTACAAAAGGATAGGAGTAAAGTTCATAGAAAAATGGAAACTGTATGAATATTAAATGCAGAAAATGTTTTGGAGGAGGAATGAGGTTTAAGAGAAGGCAGGAAGTGAACAATGTATGTACTGTTGAATTGATTATATTGTACAGAATAATATATGTGATGCACAATGTTTGCAAATGTGAACTTATTAATATGAAGAAAACCACAACTTCACTCAATAATTAGTGGATAACCAAACCTTCGTTATAATCAAACCAAATATGTATCCACAAAGGAGATGAACAGGCCGTTCTGGCCAACTCCAGAAAGGAAGGAAGCATAGGAGCATACTTTATTCAATATAAAAACTAACTACACCAGACTTTAAGCACAGAAATTCACTGTCAGCTTTTCGTTTGGTACATATAGAAGATTATTCAAATGGTTTATCAATTGTTCATTTTAATTATTTTAATTTTTCAATTTAACCAATTGACAGGGTTATAAATGTGGTGTTTTTGAAAATATTCATTATTCTGAAGAAGTCTTTATGTATCAGACAGTACATTTTTGAGCTTAAAGTCCCTTTTAGTTTGTTTTGTACTGAATAAAGCTTTGTATGTTCTTTTGCTACTGGTGGCTTGCTTGAGTTGGCCAGGACAACTTGTTAATATTTATTTATTTATTTATTTAACATTTGTTTACTAGGAGTGTTTAACTGGGCCAGAGGCCCATTTTCGGCAGAGGCCCGGGGAGAAAAGCTCTACATACAGTATACAGGCAAAAAAACAAGAATTTACAAAATAAAATTGAAATACAATATAATTGCAAAAAGTTACAAGACACTAAGAATACAAAAAAAATATACATAGGGCCAGATTCAGGAAGGCTTACACGGAGTTTAAGAGTAGTGTAAGCCTCCGTGTAAGCCTCCTGATTCAGCAACAGCCCAAATCTCCGTGTAAGAGACAGCTAACACGTCTCTTACACGGAGTGGGCGTGGAAATGCTCAATACCTCATTTGCAGCTCCAAGATATGCAAATGAGGTATGTGAGTGATCCACGAAGCCCAAACCAGTCCGTGTAACGGACGTGTTAGCTGCAGAAATGTACTCAGCTGACAACTGAGTACATTTCTGCAAAATTAAAAACGGAGCTATGTCAGCTCCAAATAAAGGGTGCATTTGTTACAGTAAGCATGCCAATGGCCAAATATGTGGCCATTGGCATGAAAATGTTGCAAAAAAGTTATATAACTTTTTTTTTTCACGGATTTATGTGTTTAACTGCAGCGCACACCAGCAAAAGCGGTGCGCTACCTAAAACTGAAAACCGAAGCCTATAAGCCCACAATTGTGGGATTTATGTATTACATGAAATGTCAATGGAGGGACTTGCAGAGCAAAAACAATATGGCCTCCGTTTAGTGGTTGTCAAGGGGGGGAAGCTCCGTGTAAGATATGTAACTAAGCATTACTAGGCAATCCTATGTAAATGAGGGTTACAATACTGAATCACACTGCCACATAGGTAATGAGCACTTTCTGAGTAGTGTAAGAGTTAGAGAAGGGGAGGAACAGAGTAAGAGGTAGGTGACATCATCGGGGGGAAGGATAGAAAGAAATGTACCAGATTGGAGGGCAACGTAAGGTAAGAGATGACAGACAGACATCAGGGAGGGAGGTGTGTCCCAACAGAACACTAGGAAAGTCAAGAAATTGAGGGAATACGCTATCCCTACACTTTAAGTTTCTTGATATACGTGCATCTTGGCGTGTGCGCGCGTGTAAGGCAGGTTCCACATGTGGGGCGTGTTGCAAACTGTTTACAACAGTTTGCGGTCTGCGTGTGTAAGGCAGTGTCTTGGCGTTTTAGCATGAATCAGCCTAGCTAACACCGTGTAAGGATGTGTCTTGTGGCGTGTAACACCGTGTAGGGGTGTGTACGCGTTTAAGTGACTGTGGCGTGTTTAAGCTGGTGTGCACATTGCTCCCCTCAGGAAACAGAGAGGAAGCAGGAAACAACCAAAATACAGGAAACTGCCAGGGAATACTGCTGGAGTTAATTGGTGGAAACAATTGGAAGCAGGCAATTACACAGGCAGACTAGAAACCCAACCCAGCACTTAAAACACAACAGAGAGCAGTGCAGGCTGTTTCTCACAAGAGATACTGCCAGAAACTAAGCTATCAGAATTGAAAACTGAAAAAAGCTGAACTCAGAGCAGAAATGCTAGGGGCTGCCATAGCTGTTATAATCAGACATAGGCGAATTGCTGAGGGTGGTGATAATGCAGATGCTGACAGACAACCCAGAGTGAGGAGAAGGAGAAGAGTATACAGGCCCAGGGTCACCTACCATGGGTTACATGAGCTGGAGATAGTAGAGCTATAGAGTGGACAGAGAGCTCCTGCAGCAGATTGTTGAGCTGTGCAGGCCACACCTCACACACAGAACCAACAGAGGGGAACCCATCCCAGTGGAAACCAAGGTATGTGTTGGCCTAAGAATACTAGCAACAGGTACCTTCCAGAGACCAACTGGCGATATGATGGGGATATCACAGGCATCAGCCTCCGGGGTACTGCACCAGTTCCTGGATGCCATGTCACCACATGTCAGTGATCATATATATGTCCCTAATGACCGTGAGGTTGTGGCCAGCAATATGCGTCTCTTCCAGCAAATAGCGGGATACCCTGAGGTGCTGGGTGCAATAGACTGCACGCACATACGCATCAAGGCACCAGCCGGTGAGTGGGGTAGAGTCTACATTAACCGCAAGGGATACCCCTCCATCAACTGCCAGGTCGTGTGTGATGCCCAGGGCATAATAATGAATGTGTGTGCTGGCTGCCCTGGGAGCTACCACGATTCCCACATCTGGCATCTGACGCAGCTGTACCAATCATTTGCCAATGGGGACTTCCCACACGGACACCTAGTGGGGGATGCTGGTTATGCACTTGAGCCGTGGCTGATGACACCCATCAGAAATGCACACACACCCGAACAGGAACGCCATAATGAGGCACACGCACAAACACGTAATATCATAGAGCGTGTGTTTGGGCTGCTCAAGTCATGGTTGCGGTGTCTGGACACGTCTGGTGGAGCTTTGCAGTACACACCAACTACATGTACCCAAATGATCATGATATGTGCTATGCTACATAATATGATCCTGGAAACAGCTGCAGCAGGACCAGCACAGGGCTGGGCCAAACATCCCACCATTGCCAAGGCCACCACAGGCAGGGGGTGACTTGGAGGAGGAACAACCTGACCTTGTCCCAGTAGGCAGAAGGAGGCGTGCCCAGTATGCCCTGGCCTTGGCAAAGAGGCAACGCATAGCACATATGCTTGGTCAGTAGGAACACTGGGACTGATACGCGCTCTGACTCACTCATACAGTAACAGGGATGCCTAACATGACACAACCTGCTTCCAAACGTACAGGGAGTGTAGTATGTGCATCCGACAGAGGCAGCCCTGCAGCACCACCCGAGGCATGAATGCCATGTGTTAAGTAATGTAACACCATGTATCATATGCACACCTGAGGACCATGATTAACATCCACCCTCACCAATCATAAACCACAAAAACACAAACCCACCTCATAGCTATCACAAGGGATAGGAACCTAGATGTAATGCTACCCAATGCCAAAGGTATAAACAGCAAGATGTGTGCAGTGTAAATGCACACAGTATAGGAATGCACATATCAGTGCTGTAATAGAAAACAGGGTCAAAGCACATCAGCACCCTGACACTACCAGGGTCACACCTCATACAGTGATGTACATGTGCAAAAACATGGAACAAGATACAAAATGAGGGTGACTACCAATAAATGGCATGGATAACCACACACCCCTGTTGTTACCACAACAAGAAGCAACATGCATTAGCCATGGTCAAACACCAATGGCTAAAACTGACTACTACTATATAGCTTGCTGCAGACCACTGTCCTAATAGCAGGAACTGCCCCAGGCCTATGTTCACAGGTTCACAGGTTCATACTAGGCTATCTGCCCTAGGGCATTTATAAGCCTAGACCAGAGTTCCGTGGAGTCTGCCGCCCTTCACTTTGATGGATAATTTGCCCATTATATTGCTGTGCCTCTGACAAGCAGTGATACTGAGGTTATCCCTGGGGCATACCTGCAATCTCCCATCCATTGATTAAGATCTCACTTGAACAAAGCCAGTGAGGTACTCAGCCTCACATGTACCAGGATGTTGTTCCACAGCATAGGGACTCTCTGGTTGAAGAATCTGTCCCTCCAGCACATCCTATTAATATCTGTGTTGAGGTTTAAATCTCCTGCCACTGTAGTTCTGATGGATGTAGAGGTCTTGAGGTGAAGCGTGTACATTAACTCAGGTTTGGACATGGCCTTGGATGTCAGGCACAGGTCACCTCTGAGCAGACGGTAAGTCACGGAATCAAGCTGGAATTCCTTCAGTCGGGCAGCATAAGAAATATGTTTGAGACCCTTTCTCCTCCTGTCGAGGAATTTGTGGGCCCATCCAATTGCCATAGGTGTCGGGTCATATACATGCTGAATGGGGCATTGCACTCAATCAATGGTCCGATGAGTGAAGAGTACAGGGGAACAATGACCTCCCTGGATCTAGATGTGAATCCCTACATGATGAGGTGGGCAATGTAGAAGTTCTACCTGACTACCCTGGCAACGTGAGTGTCAAACAAAAGGTTACTGTCAACCTGGGTGCCCAGGTCCCTGATAACCTCCTGTGTGCTTAGAGGATTGCCACCTACATGGGAACTAGTGGTAACCTTGTTCTTCCCAAAGGGTATGGCTATGCATTGTTTAGTGTTTAATGTAAGGCCATGGCTCTGGCACCAGTTATCCGTGTCTATGACACCCTTCTGAAGGATGTCTGTGTCAGATGGGTGTCCAACTATGGTTCCCAGTTTGCAGTCATCTTCAAACTTTGTCAGCCATAATCCTGCTGTGTTTGCTTGTACTTCTGAAAAGTAGATGCTGAGCAATAGTGGGCCCAGGACTGAGCCCTGTGGGACACCACTTGTGACAGTTGTGGAGTGTGACATGGCACCAGCAAGTCTGAACCTGTTTGTTCTGTCACGTAGCCAGTTTGCAACCCATCTTGTGATGTATGGGTTCACATTTAAGCTGGTGATGTTTTCAATGATACCCGAGTGGGGTATTGTGTTGAAAGCCTTTGCCAGGTCAAGGTAGGCTGTGTGGAGTGCCTTGCCCTTGTCAATGGCCTTGGTGTCTGTTATGAAACAGTCAACCAAGTTTAAAAGGCATGATCTGCCCTCGACAAAGCCTAACTGGGTTGGATCTAATGTCTGCAAGTCCCTATGTCCTCATCTATGACTTCCATTATGATCTTCTCCATAGCTTAGCAGACCCTGCTTGTCAAGCTGATGGGATGGTAGTTTCCGTGGTTGGTGGAGGCACCCCCATGTGAAGTGGGTCCACCATTGACATATGCCACTCCTTGGGAACATATCCTGAGTTGAGGCTAAGATCAAACAGCTGCCCTGACTGCGGGTTTAATTCTTGAGTGAGTTCATGGAGCACAAAACCAGGGACACCATCTGGTCCCATGGATGCTGCGTTCTTTCCCTTGGATAGAGCAGTTCCCACCTGAGCATTTGAGATGTTTGGGGGGCTACAATCCTCTTTCATACATATCTCTCCAGTTGTGGTGGAGGGGTGGGGGGAGAAATCTGCAATGAACCTGTCAGCCAGTATGTTGGCAATGAATGTAGGTTCAGTGATATTTACAGCATTCTGAGCCTATTCTGAGCATATCTGGGAGTTTCCTCCCAGGTGTGTAACGTATGTATAAAAGGCCTCATGGTTGTCCCGTGAGTCCTTAGTGGGTTTACTCCCAATATTTGCCTTGGATGATTTCATGGGGGAACTCAGTGTTTCACCTATATTGAGCAGGGGTGTCTACCCTTCCACGGATATCGCTCTATCTTGTAGTACCTCCTTCCTTGTGTTGTAGTGCTTGTTTATGGCTGAGGTCCACCACACTGGACGCTTGCCTCTGGTACAACGAGTCTGTGTTTTGTTTGGGATTGCCTCATCCATGCAGTCCAGAAGGTGCTGGTAGAAGGCAGTTGTAAGTGATACAGTGGCTTGGGTAATGGTGTCTGCTGGCTTGGGGGCTTTGAAAGAGACCACACCAGTCATTAGAAGTGTGTAGTCGGCTTCTGAGAAGTTCTGCACTGTGGTCTTTTCTATCTGGGGTGGGGTGGGATGTGGACTTCCAATGAGAGTAGGTTATGATCTGATCTCACCAATGATGGGTATACCTCTGGTGTTGAACATTGTGAGCCCATGTTTGTGATGATGAGATCTACTATG